>NW_010126398.1:0-71780 GCF_000699245.1 Pterocles gutturalis
GACAGAGACAAAGAAGGCATTCAGTCTCTGCTGGTGGAACCATATTCTGGGTAGGAGTGGATTGGTGAAGGTTTTTCTGCAAAATCTTAAACTCTTCTATTCACGATAATCTAGGATTGGAGTAAGTAATAAAATGTGATCTACCTCTCTTGAGAAAGGCACTAAAATAAATTCTTGCCTCTTTCAGATATTCAAGATAAAAAAAATCAGATGAGTGAAAGAAATGCACCTTTATCTTTTGTAGCTGTGCTTCTTAACTCAAATGGGAATGAAAACATTTCCTTAAGTCTGTGGCTTGGACTCCTCTAGTGAGACTGTCATGAAAATGTCCCTTTTCATCTTTCTTCCCACACCCTCCCCATGTCACTAGGCATTCAGAGATGGATGCTCATGAGGGGGTTTGAATTTCCATCTGAAGTCATGCCTTTTTGACACTTAGGTAACGCTTATTTCTGCTTCCTTCTGTGCAGGAGGCTGGACACCACAGGATATGAGAATCAGCTGGTGGCAGACAGCAATGTGAGAAGCTAGAACATTGGGACTGTTGCACAGCATAGCATTTTCAGATAACTTACTGGAAGACTTGTATGAGAGAGGGTTTGATGATAGATGATACTACACTTCTGACAATGTAAAGAGTACAGGTGACTTGACAAACTCTTATCTCTGCAAGTTTCTTCTGAAAAGTGCTTAATTGTTGGCACTTTGGCTTTGGTGAATTCTACCTTTCAACAGGCTCTTAATGGACTGATAAGCTTCATCTAGCCTGAAGCTACTCCACCACCTGCATTAGGCTTGCTGCTCTGGTTGTAAAGAAAACCCACACAGAAACTGAGAGTGCCTAGTAGAGACCCTATGGTGTAGTAAGACATTTTTTTCCTGGGGGAAGCGACACAGCTCTAGATATAAGCTCTGTGCTTTTGTGTCACCTCTGATATCATAGAGGTGAAAAGTGCACCAAACTCCTCTGCAGAAATTCTATGGAGCCCTGGGTTGAAAACAGCCTGTGGTAGTTCCTAATTTTAAAATTGGATCTTTAAGACTATCCTGGAATTTGTATCTGTTTATCCAGACTTTGCTGTTCTCATGTCAGTATTTCAAATGGCTAAAATCATCCTAGCCACCCCCACAGTTTTAGTTCCTCCTGAGTTATCTGCTAAATGTTTGGGCTCATCTGAGCTTTGGCAAATGATGAAAAAATGCACTACTTAAGTGCTAATGTGGGGCTAATAGCCCATGTGGATTCACTTCAGTTCCTTCTGTTTCTTTCCTCCTAGGTTTACTTTCACCGTAGTGCACCAGCCTGTGTCATAGATGCTATGAAATCCTGCATACCTCACTGACCTCCTGAGAGGCAAAAGCTGTTATTTTTTGAGACAATACAAAAATAGGAGGCACCAACAGTGTTTTTTCCAGTGAAGGTGTGGCTTCAAGTTTCTTGTGCCCTGAAGTTTAGGGTACCAGCTCAGACTGTCAATGTAGGTAAATCTGTGCAGGGATTTCTTAAACCAGATAGTGTCAAAAGCTGAAGGTTATCTATGTATCTGTGCTTGTACTAGCCTTCCAGGAAATTTCTCTGAATTTTCTGGAGCCTCTGTAGTTGAAGATCAGATGCGGGATTGTGCTGATTTTTGGGCAACCATCAGAGTCCTTTACCACCCTTTACCTGCTTTGGAGCCATTTGTTGCCTAGGTATCCCCATGCACCCCCATTTAAACCCAAAGAAGGTACCTTTTCCATCAGAGCTTTCCCCTTGCATGAACCATCACAGCTATCTCTTAAATTTAGGAGCTGGCAGATTTTCTCTGAGATAGTGCCTTGTCTTCACACACCAAGAATCACACTGAAGCTAGTCAGTTGTGCTGCTACCATGCTGATCTCCGCTTCTCAGAGGAGGAAGCAGCAATTCTGTTCTTCCAGAACAGGGAGCACAGGAAAAGCTAGACTTACTTGCTAGAAGTATTTGTGCTGACCAGGGAGCTGCCAAACACTTTTTATTGCTGCCATCAATTCCATTACGCCTGGACAGGGGTATACATAGCTCTTTTGGCTCCCAGTGACTACAGGTGGTTTCTGTCTCCTCACTCTGGGCTATTGAGTTCTTATCTTCAGAGAAACAGTGAGTTACTTTACAGCAGCTGAGACCACCTTTATTTATTTTTTTTTTTTTTGAGACTCTCAGGAGTCCCACCGTTAAGACAACATTATATGATAGCATTCACCATGTTTCCAAGGCAAAAAAAAAACAAACCAAAAAAATAAAAAAACAAAAAAACAAAAAAACAAAAAAACAAAAAAACAAAAAACCAAAAAACCAAAAAAACAAAAAACCAAAAAAACAAAAAAACAAAAAAACAAAAAAACAAAAAAACAAAAAACCAAAAAACCAAAAAACCAAAAAACCAAAAAACCAAAAAAACACACAGCCAAAGCCATCATCCCATGGTTTATAGTCTTTCATTTTGAATGTAAATGAGTCTGGAGTTAAACTATGATCAAGCAACACAGCCGAAAGGTTAAGAGCCAGACCCACAAAGGAGTCTCTTAACACCTGTTTTCTCTGTACCTTAAGGGGCTTGACTTGTGTCTCCTTTTGATCTAAATGCTATAGGAGGAGGCAATGTGCCCCAGAAAGTCTAGCCTAAGCAGCTCCTGTGCCACCACACCTCGATCACTTACCCTCCCCAAACTGACACTCAGAGGATGGCAAAGCAGCAGGATGAACAACTGAAGGCAGCATTGCCAAACACTGTCATCCAGCCATTGACAATGGATTCATAGCACTTGAGATAGTTAAATATACAAGCCTAGGAGTCACCAGGAAAAGGTTGTAATTTTCTCTAGCTTAAAAAGTAGGATAAATGAAAACACTTTGACAGAGACCAAAGCTTCACTTCAGTTTCAGAATCTGACACCTCTCCTTTCTGTGTCAATCTAATACCTAACAAGCAGTGTGTCATGTCACACTAGGCAGTAGCAGAAGGTCTCTTAGTTCAAGGAAAAGTCTACCTTCTAGGTCACTTAACATGTAGGAAGGGGAACAGCAACTATCACCGTCCTCCTGCTGCTGAGATCAGACTACCACCGGCAGCACTACACTGAGGATGGGGCTGCCCTAGAACATCCAGGCAGAGAAATCACAGTTAAAATGCCTTAGACTTCTAGGTGATAGCTACAAGCCAACAGTAAAGTTATCCACATTCCCATCCCTGTTCCAAGGAAGTCCCTTATAAAACCACTTCATACATCTAATAATCTTTTTAGAAGGCAATTACTGTTTCTCACTCAGGTTTTTGCAATCAGCTAGCTCTATGCAGAGAGCAGGTTCTATACTATCAACTTCAGGTTTTAGTTTCATAATTTCCACCACATAAACTCAGAAGAGATACCTGCAGAAGAATCCCAAAGCCTGCACATACAAATGCTGTGTAGTCAGACAGCAAGGATAGTTCTGGAAGCTTGTGCTTGTCCCAGACCTTTCTTCTTTTCACCCAGAAAGGCCACAAGCAGCTGCCCCCTGTCATGCCAGTTTTAAGTGCTCACACACTGTGCTCAAAAACTCATCTCTGGGGTGAGAGCGTAAGAGTCTTTTCAGGAGAGTTTTCACAGACAAACTAAAAATCATATTTCAGTCCTGGATTGGAAAGAGGTCATTTTTCTGACCCCCACGGTTAGGTTGGTTTTACCACTGAAGCCTCTGTAACATAGAAACTTGTTACAAGCCTCCACTTACCTACAATGGAAGCAGAGGCTTAGTTTAGCAAGCTGGCACACTACTCCAGAGCCCAGTGCTCCTGTATGTTTATTCCTCCCTCCAGCAATACAGCAGTCATAGCCACTTTCCTTATAAGCTTTCCCTCATCTATTTCTAATGCTGGTTAAATGACCTCCAGAGTAACTGGGTGAGAGATAAGGAGCTTTTATTCCTAGCTGGTAATGTGATGTACAACCCATCAATTGCCCTTCTCTTAGCAGAAGGATCAGGCCTTAAGAGCAGGTAGGATCAGGTCTTAGAGAAGCTTACTGCAATCAGAAGCTTAGCTGCTTTAACCAGAGAGGGGCTGTTTGCCAACACTGAGTCTGAACACGGCTGTGAAGTGGGTGCACAAACCTTACAGAAGGAGCCAGTTGCTTCACAGCTCTGTCCATGTGCATTATGGGCTCAGCCTTCCCCCTAAAGAAAGCATTAAGATACGTGACGCACTTGTGAAACAGAAAGAATAACAAGGCCAGAAAAAACCCACAGCCCTTTGGGCAACAGCTTTAGCAAGCAACAACCACCTTGGTGGGACAGACAATTCACACTAAGGAGCTAGCAGTCTCTCTTTTACAATGCCTTCACATCATTTTAAACTGCAGTGATTCAGGCCCCACAGGTATGCAACAGAAAGGACTAAGGGAGGGCAATGATAGACTGGGAAAGCAAGGCTCTCTTAATTTTACACTCGGTCACCCAGCTTTATCTAGAGACAAGAGGAACTCTCATTCCATGTAATTCACTTACCGACAGCACTCAGAAGGGAAATCATTGCAATGCTGTTTGTGGGAAGGGTGAGAGGCATACTTTTCCAGCAGCAGCAAAGGATGTGATGATCTCCCAGCATAATCACATCTCTGAAGCTATTAAGAGCCCCTAGGATCAAAGAAAAGATGCACCAGACCATCCAAACCATACTTCCTAAAGGCGTCCCTTTCCACTTTACTAGCTCCATCTTGTTCTTGCTGCCCAATAGTTCATTAAAAAAACCCACCTGCTTGCAGGAGAATACTTTTATACTCTTAATTGAGCTGCATTTGGACAGAACTAAGGCTTGTGTCCTGCACATCCTGCAGGTAAAGCTGTTACAACCTCCATGGGATGAGCAGTGAGAAAATCTATTTGCACCTTGCAGCCACTCCTTCCTTTTTAAATTGTCAGCACCTGCTCCACATTTATCCATTTTTATTTGTTTCAAAATTAGTTTCCTAAATCTGTCCTGTTTCCTAAAGAAAAATAAACAGATTTCAGAATGGAAATAGACGAGGCAGCAGCTAAAAAACGCTCACCAGTACCATTACTGGGCAAGAATATTAAATGTTATTTCCCCCTCAAAAAAAAAAAAAAAAGAAAAAAAAGAAATAGATGAATGTGTGCAGAGGGAAGGGAAAGGTCTGAATCACACAAAAGGCAAAGTTTTTATTGCCTGCTCACACAGTGCTGAGCAATAAAACATACTACTTGACAAATAATGCAAATGCTTCTTATAATATTAAATGCACATATGTGCAGCATTTTTAGGTTTCTGTGTAAATAGAACAATTTGTGATCACACCTCAAAAAGAACTTACTGCAGTGTGAGTGTGAATACGTAGACATATGCATGAAATACAACGCATAAGGAAATCAGATGCATTCATTGTAAGAATTTGGGAAGTTACTCCACCACCACAGCTGCACAAGCAAACATCTACAGCCCTTCCAAACTTCTGTGGCTCCATGGTCAAAGAGGTGCACAGAAAGGGAGCTAGCTACCACACTAGGACTTTGGATGTTTGCACTTTGAGACTCATCTTTATGAGCTCATCTGAAAAAGAAGAACAGTCCCAGGCAAAAAAAAACCCGCACAACTAAAATAGAGAAAACCTGAGCTAACATGGAATCTTGAAAAAGGTAAAGAAACCAGAAGCAGAAGAAGATCTCAGCCTATAAGTACTGCCTCCATCCCTGAAGAAGTTGCTTTGCTTCTCAACCCCTTCCCATCCAACGGGTGGCTGGTCTAGCTACCTGGAGTGGATTAATGCTGCAGTAGCTAATCTATGGTAGCCACCCAAGAGCACACTCTTACCTCAGTTTCTGGATCGTATCTACAATGAGGTAAGTGCAAGCACAACAAAAAGCTGCCACAGAGCAGTTAGTGCGCAACAGATCTATGGCGTAGCTTGCCACACAGTGATTCATTTTGATGTACTCCATAGCCAGCTCAACTAGATGCAAGAAGTGAAAATATAAAGAGGTGCTTGTTTATACAGCCAACTTACGAAATTGTCTTGCTTGTGGTATGTTTTGGATTTCCAAGGTATGTCTCTGAGCGTAGCTTACCACACAATGATTCATTTCTGTTGATGTACTCCATAGCCAGCTCAACTAGATGCAAGAAGTGAAAATATAAAGAGGTGCTTGTTTATACAGCCAACTTACGAAATTGTCTTGCTTGTGGTATGTTTTGGATTTCCAAGGTATGTCTCTGACTACAGAACCACAGTCATTCTGTCAGGCAGAGCCATGTAGATGTCACACAGGACACAGATGTTTTGATCTCTTCAACCTTTTCTTTTTTTTTCTATTTTAATGTAAAATAGAAATATTTTAGATTGAAAGGGCATGGAAAAGTCAAATTAAAAAAACACTAGTTATATTGTTCAAAGGAGGGGAATACAGGAAATAAACAAATGACAGATAGGAAACAGTGGGAATTAGCTTTTAAAACAACTTTCTGGTTTTAGTTATATGAGACATCTTTTGTTTATTTCAACAGTTTGTTCTGTGTCCCAACTGCCTGTCTTGTGTGAATAAAATCTTCACCTTGGGGATCTACTACTACAGATTTTTTGCATAGTGAGTGGGATTTTCAAAACACTTCAGCATTAACTCAGTTCTGTTTCCCCCCCAAAGACAGGAAGTGGTATTTTATCACCAATGACAATGAAAAGAAAATAAAGTTGATCTAGACTACTTCTAAAAATCACCTTCCCACACATAATTTTCCTCTTCTGATGGTTTGCACCAGTGAATGTGCGCATACCAAATATATTGAGGTGCTCAGGAATTTGGGACACAAAAGTAACATTGGTGGTTCAGGTCAGTACATTTCCAGGAGAAAAAAAGTGTGAATTTTACATAAACCAAACAGGAATGAAGAGTTTTTGTTCAGAACTACAGAAAGTGTCTCCATATGAAAGCTAAAGTAGCAATAGTCTGATACAAGACAGACCAGTTAAGGATAATAGGATAAAATGAAACCAGAAGACATTTAGTCTGAATGGAGGCAAACTTTCCCTCACTGAAATTTGTAAGATAGCTTTTTTTTACAAGGAGTTAAACAAACACAGTTCTGTTCAGTTTGGCAGTTGCACCCAAAGAGAGTGGCACAATGTTTGTTATCTGTAGTTACAATTCTGCATCACCAAACAACCTGCTGTGGTGTGTAGGAGCCTCAGAGTTGCTTTGAACTGTGCCAGATGCTTGCAGAGGAGATACGATGCACAGCAGCATGAAATAAAGGAGTGTTATGAATGATGGTAAATTCTTTATTTTGTGTCTGAGAAGGCTGGTACAGAAAAAGGAAAATATGTGTCCAGCAGTTTAAACTAGATCCCACATCCACAGCTTTTTTTCTGCCTTTTCAGTAGTGAGCAGGACATTTGGTCCTGTCAGGCTTGCATGGATGGACTGGTACTGGGGTACTGTGATTTTCAATTGCTGCATTCCTTTGCCTGACACAGTGAGGGAGAGGCAAGGGACAGGATAAAGCTGTTTCCAGGCTTGTGCCTGAGAAGAGGAACTCAGCTCTGTTGCAGTATTCTCCTGCTCCAATCCCCCCCAGCTCTGTTCACACAGGCAGCATCCTGAGGGGATGGTTACTTCTCATTGTAATCTCTTGTTACGCTGCCTGAGAAGTGCTGGGGACCACGGTGTGACAGTGAGTTGCACTTGTCATCAGCATTGATGCAGGGCAAGGGAAAGCCCCTGCCACTCTGACTACACAGGACCGGGGCAGTGGGGACCCAGCCCTACCAGCATGACAGGCTGTTTTGTGTATTAGCAGTGGTTGTGCATCCACAGCAGCAAAAGAGCCAGGCCACAGTGCTGGGGTTTATTTGACAACATGTCCTTGTGATACAAGCTGTGCCTTGGAATAGGGCAAAGGGGACAAGCTGGAGACACATCTCACCTCTCCCATTGGAGACCTAAGCCTGGGATGAGAGCAAGGAAAAGCAAGAAGCATTTCCTGACACCCCAAAAGAAAAACCTGAGTGCCTTGGTGACTGGTGAGTCATGGTCAGCACTGCAGAGCGTTGGGATGTGCTGTTGGGAGTCAGGATAGGGAGGGAGGAAAGGAGGCTGCAGAGACATTTGCTGATGTTGCAAGCACCTCCTGGGTGTGTATGTGTGTTTGCCTGTGAGGAGAGCAGCCCATCTCTCTCCCTCCCTCTGATCATGCAATATTCATCAGCTTCCTTTCCCCTTCTGCCCATGGAGATGTCGGTCTCCAACAGCAGCAACACAACCACACACTCCTCCAACCCCGAGGCCTGCCAAGCACTCGCTCAGTAGGATACGGAAGGGAGACAAAAATGGCGGGGACTGGGAAAAGCCCAAACTTTTAGGCCATCCTTCATTTGAAGGACACCTTCTGCATTGGGACTCCTGGAGCATGTCTCCCCTGTGGCTCTATGCCAGGCTCATCTCATGGGCTGCTTCCCCAGTTTCACTCTGGGTGGGCACAGGCCACAGGTGTGCAGTGTTGCACCAGACAGCTCTGCTGGCGCCACTGGAACTGCTCAGGGGTTTTCTTCAGCAGCCTGAGACTGCAGGCAGCAATGATATGAAAGGACATGGCTCCCATCTCTTGTGCTCCACATCTTCAGGGAAAAAAAAAAGGCATTGACTCTCCTCAGTGCTGCCAACCATGTGTGCTTTATCCTCAAGCTAAAGCACAGCAAAGGCAGGGGCCTTTGGTTTTGCAGTGGGACAAACCTGCTGAAGCAAGACTCATAGTTTGGCCTGGGGTTGCTGAGGTAAAGTGAAAGTGCTGTATTTTCATTGCTTTCCTTTTTGATGCACTCACGCATTATTACAATGAGGTTAAAGAATCCTTTCAAAAAATATTTTTGACTCCGCATGTGTATGTGCGTGCGTGTGTACACACAAGCTTAAACCTGGGGTGCTCATCCTCTCCCATTTCCTCCTCCCCATGGCATCTTTTTCCCTCTTACTAAGGCAGGAAGATATTAATTTTTTGCTCTGCTAGTCAGAAGATTAGAAGTATTAAGATGTATGCAGCATAACAGTGTTTATTTAGGTTTTTTTTTTTTTTATCTGAAGGCCAAAGAGAACTTAATTTAATTGGTTGGAAGATAAAATAGGGCTGCATTTACAAACAGGTTATCTTTCTACTGTCAACTCATCTTGCCTGCTCTGTCAATTGGTTGAATTTAATTGTTCCAGACCTCCTAGTTTTATAAAGCTCTTCCTCTCCTCTCATTCCCGATTACCCTGCCTCTGCATAATATATTCTCTTTGCAGGTGACTGCAGGTCTGTAGGAAATCCTTGAAGGAGTGAATTATTTAAAAAAGACATGTTAAGCAAAGCTAGAAAAGCCCTGGGCCAAATACTTGCACATGTGATACTAATATTTTACTTAGAAGGTATAGCAGAATCTCCATCTGCAGCTGTCATGTCTTGAGACTCTATATTTTTCCAAGAACTACATACAATTTTAAATGATTGAGGGGAGAGGTGATGGGGTTTAAGTCCGCCTGTTTTTGAACATAGCTAGCTGAGATGGACCACAGCGGTCCATTCTGGCCCTGACTCTGTGATGCTGTGGGTAGAGAAGTGTAAGCAAGACACAAGCAGTTAATTCTGCAGCAAAAAAAAACCCCACTCTGGCATGGCTAAGGGACAGAAATGCCAAAAAACTCTACATTCCCTCGATTATTTGATACAACACACACAGTGGATTGAATTCTGTCTCCAGTGTCTGTAGAGGAGTCATGGCAGTTCAGAGCTAAGAGTGGGCAGTTTCATGGGTAGGTTTTGCAGCCTGGCCCGACCTCTGTGTTGCAGCAGCTACAAGGTAGCAGTATGCGAGCTGGCAAATGCATATTTAATTCAGGTACAGCTGTAGGAGCTACAGCCATATCTTAATTAAAATTAGATTAGCCTATCCCACATTAGCCAACTCACATATGCTTCAGATAGCTATTTTCCCAGTCTCTCTTTACGCCAGCACCACCACCATTACCAGGCTTGTCAGCACTTTTCAAAGATTTTTCTACATTTTTAATGACTGTACCCACACCATCGAAGGAGAGATGCAGCCTGGGCTGGCAAGTGACTTCTTCAAGTCTTTGGATGAAATAAAATAACTCACCAGAGGACTTTTTAAGGCCTGGATGGGCTCACACATACTAGTAAGACAAACTGGTACTTTGAACTATATTTTAAACATACTACAGCCACAGGACAGGACAGAGTAGCAGCACCCTGGAACTTTCTGCTCTCCTCCTTCATTTTAAAATAATCATATCAGACTGCCGCTCAAATCTGGTTTGGGGCACTGGAATAGATTCATGATTACACAAGGAATTACACTTAGGTTGAGTCTAATGTTAGAGGCTGATTTCACCACCCCATGCTCCTGATCAGTACTGTCCCCATACTCATGTTCTTCTTCTATTGCTCCATCAGTACCACAAAGACAACAGATGTTCACAGACAGGGTCTTACCTTGCAGAGGAGTGAAAGCAATATTCAACATTTGAATGCAATTGGTGGCTGAGAGAGGCATGAAAGCTGAAAAAATTCCAATGTGTTAGTGAATGTCAAATATGATAGATAGAGCCTGAAGTAGTCAAAGCAATTCTTAAGAGTTCAGCAATACTCTGCTTACGAGCATGCAATATCTTGATCTCCGTCTCTCAAACTGAAATGAAGATGTATGCTGCATGCCTTTCTGATTCACATGACTCACGTTACCTGGGTTTATTTACCACAAGGAACGTACTTGTAATCTGCTATGACAGTTAAACCCATCTTTGTCCTCCTTTTCTCTTTTTCCTTCTCTTCCTAATTTAAGGTAGCCTAACTGAGATGAGAGGAGTCCTGCCTGGTTTCATTCCCCTGGTGATTCAGCTACATCACAAGCACAATGTAGAGACCAGTGAGTAAGCAGGAAATAAAAAGGAACAATTCACCCACCCTTTTTCTTACCATCCCCGTGTCCTAACCTTCCTTTGCCCATGAAGAAGCTTCGGCTCTCAAGAAATACATTAAGTGGCAGAGTTGTTCTCCCTATTGTAAAAAAAGAGGTCAAATCCAGCTGAGAGGTAAACAGGGGAGGAAAGGAAGAAGCAGAGACGTAAATACATCCCTTCAAAACACAGCTACTTTTATCATGCAACTTCACGTTTGCTGTAATGAAGTTGAAATGTAGCACTAAAAGAGAAAAACTGACGATTCATTCCCATCCTGGAGATGGAAAAGACTTCAGAACATCATACTACAGAGGTACAGAAGCCAGTCCTCTCCTGTTGCTGGCACCAGGTTAGATAAACACCTTTTTCAACTGGTCAAACAATGCCCTAAATACAGTTAGTGCATTTGCCTCCACTGTAGCAAGAGTCAAGCCCTAATCATAACAGGGTGGGGGCAGACAGAAAGAGGGAGAAGTCTCAAGCTGTCTCTCAAGCACAAGAATTCTCAAGCACAGTCTCAAGCCGTGGGAGTGCTCACCCACTGCTAACGGGAAGCGCAGGCACTCCTCATGCTTCCTTCTACCTTTGTAGATGTATGCATCATCTATACTAGTTGCCCAGGCTGCTCTGGAGCCCCATTCCTCTGGTGGTTAGTCACTCTCCTCTAATTTTCTGCCTATTTTTATTTGTGGCCAGTGCATATCCATTTTCTCTTGTGCCAACATTGTCTTTTAGCTTAAATAGCTCTTCTCCCTCCTTGACGTTTATCCCCTTAATGTATTTATAAAGAATAATCATATCCCTTCTCAGCCTTTGTTTTGTCAGACAAGTGGAGCACTTTTGTAGTCTCCTCACATATGGCAGGCTCTCCATTCTCCTGGACACCCCCACAGCCTTCTTCAGCATCCATTCCTCCTGGAGCTCAGCTAGCCATGTGACTGGTAGTTGCTGAAGACGATATTCCAGATAATGCCTCAGCAAAGCCTCATACAGTATCATTAAAAATTCCCTGTCTGTCTCAGAAATCCTTCTCATCCTAAGATTGCATTTGCTTGTTTCTCACCTGCATCCCAGAGGTAGCTCATGGTCGTACTAGCTGATCACAGGATGACTAACAACTTGGTCCTTTCCCCTTTCTGTCATTTCCAATTTATGAATTTATTTATTCTGGCACATAGCAGAAATTCTCATGTTAATCCCAAGAATGTAACCTTTCACTCTGCACTATCTAATTTCATCCTGGTTTTGTTATCCTCAAGGTCACTCAATGCTTCCTTCATGACATCTCTTTTCTCTTGAAAGTCCCTCAGTTTTGTCCAAAATAAATTAGATTTGACACAGTTTTTTTCTCTCTAGAAAGCTGGTTTTCTTCCCGAATGAAAGTACCTGGTTAGTTTGTGATGGTTCCACTTTGGCAAACCTGGACTACATTCAGCCCGTTTACCTCCCTGCCCGTAATTATTTTTACCTTCACAACTTCCTTTGGTTCTTTTAAAAATGGCCTATAGACATCTGCACACTATTTAAAAGGAGAATAATTTAAAAAGCACCAAAAAAATAGTTTCAAACTGAATCAAGGTGTTTTTCTCTTTTTTTTTTAATTGTTTTACCTCTCTTCCCCACCCCCTCAAATCTAAGAAATTCTTGTTATGATTCAACCCAGATGAATAATTTCCCATTCCTCTCTAAATTATACCACACATTGTTAGCCTGACACTTCTGTAAAACCTTAGGCGTTTCACAAAGGGGCCCTTAAGCAGATACATATTGCTCATCCAGAGGGCTGCTGGAGAGGGACAGGTTTGAGAGGTGGGCATTGTTGGTTAGGAAGGGGTGGAGGGGGGTGGGTTATCTGCATACAGCAGGTATTTCCATCTCCTTTGAAACAGTGGGAATACACATGCTTCATATGAGCCAGGAGTGTGTTCTCACAAATAATGACTTGCATTAATATTGTTGTCAACCCCCAAGTGCTGGTGGCCACTTTCCAGGTGCTGGTGTCTGAATCCAAAGAGCTGATTCACATAAGACCTGGAAAAATAAAAATAAAAATCAAGAGGCTTATCGGAAGCCTTACCAAGCCTTTTCAGCAACCTCATTATGCTAGACAAAGGTAAATGTTTAAAATCCTAGCTGCCACTGGAGACATGTAAAATCAGCTGGACAACAGAGAGGTGAATATGCTACAAAGACCAAGTGTACGTAGCCTGGTAGAAAGCAACAGGATGAAACAGCTTATCCCTAAAACTAGTGCTCCTATACATTAATTAATTAATTAAACAAACCTTAAATTCCAGGCAAGATCCAGGGCACATCACCCACTGGTGAACACCCATTTCATGTGTGAGGCTATGCTCTCCTAGGCATGAGGACTGCAAAGTAAACGTGCAGTGCAACCTCTGCATTCACGTGTGGTCTACCAGCACAACCTCTCCTTGTGCTGCCACCCCAAAGATCCCAAGGCACTCCCCACCAGAAGAGGTGACTGACAAAAAATGGTCCCGTTTACCTACAAACAACACTATTTCTGCTTTATTTTATCCTGATTTTCTTTGGATCGTGTGATCATAGTGTTTAGATGTGAGTCTCTCCTAATAGCCATTGAGTCAAGCAGCCAGTTTCAACACAGTTTGGCAGAGGAGCACAAGTTGCAAAGATATTAAGCTCTGAAGAGTTTTGTGCAAAAAGTCAGACAAGCAGAGAAGGGCCTTTTAATGTCTTTATGGACAGAACAGCTGTCGTGTGTATTTGTCACTTAACAAACACTGGAAGATCTACATGGGGCTTAGTCTTGAGTCACAAATCTGCAGGAGACTAAGCTTCATCAGTTTCACAGAACTAAGGTTTACATGAGACATTCAGGTCTCATCTGCCCTGGAAAGCTGAAGAACTGGAAGAATTATATTTTTATATGAGACAATAAAGAAAAATCCAAATGACAGCAATAAAGAAATAATTTTAGGGCAGAGGTGAGACTCTGAATGAACCCCAAGTCATTACTTCCACCCTTTTATACCCATCTATAGGTACGGTTCTACGTTGGATGCCATAGGAGAGGAAGGACAGAAGCTACATGACAACCATTAAATTTTTGTCACAAGCCCTCATATAAAAGATGCATTGGGTTGCCCCAGATTTTGCTGTTGAGGTACTGGATGGGAAAGTGCTGAAGAAGTTGCTGTAAGTTTGGTCTCCAGACTACAGCCTTCATGGCGCAGACATTTCTCTTGACCTGAAGTAAAGCCTATTCTTACCTCCCAGCTTCAGCCTGTTTCTGTCCTCCACACAGCCAGGAGGTGCTTGGGAGACCCTACTGCTGGAAGAAAGAAATGTCCCTGTATCCATGCTGTGAGCTATATGGCTAACTCCTGGAGGCAAACGAAAACAAATGGGCCTTGGTTTACCTAAACACTACCCTATGTTCTGCTAGTTCTTCTCAGCTTCATACAAACATATTACTTTTTCTGTCTGCCCTTTTCCTAAACAAGTATTGACAAAATCACATTTAATTTCAGGAGCTAGTTAACATCTTGGTAAAAGGAAAATCCTTCTTAAAGAATTCATGTCCGCATCCTGCAATGCTTACAGTAAACATCCTTGAGGTTTTTTCTCTTCAGAAATGGGGCAATGCTAGCCAGAACACCTCTGACATTTCTAAATATTTGCTCACACTAGCATATACTCTCCTTTAATGCTGGAAAAAACAGAACAGCCCCTTAAGGCAGGCTCATTTCTGTTTTCATACAAGTAATAGTCCAGTTTGACTAAGCTACACAGCTTTCCAGCACTTTTTCGTTAGTGTGTCTGCATCCACACAAGGGGTGTCTGATAAAACAACATAAAATCACTTTTCTAAATGAACAATTAGAAATGGACACAAAATTTACATAGAGATAGCAAGCTAGGGAGAGATGAAACCCTTCTCCCCTTTGGGTTATCTTTGTACAGCAAGAAAATTAAAATTGGTGCTAATGCTTGTACAATTCCATAGGCATATGAAGTGGTATAAAAGTATTACCAAAAAGTCAGGTATCAGTATTAACGTTATCATACATAAATTTAAAAAACACATTGTGGTTTCAGGTACAGTGTAAAGCACGAAGGCTGTTGTAAGAGACAAAGTAGAGAGACACTCATTGGAGTGATGTTGGATTCTGTCTCTACCCTGACAATTTCCTTCCTTATTCAAAGCAATTGTTTCTGCCTCTAATTTGCATAAGCACTTTGCTCATTAACATACAGTAAAAGGAAAAACGAGCTGGGGGTAGGGAGAAGGAATGGGCCACTGATAGAATAAAAAATGTTTTAAATCAGGGAAGCAAGAAGGTCACATCAACCCCAGGATGATAAGAGCTGAGGTCAGTGGCACCTCGCTGTCAAAATCACTAAGAAAAAGGAGATGGAGCTGGCTTTCATTGCTCACTCTTCTATATACATGACTATCTCCCCTCTCCAGTTCTCCTTCCCTCTGCTGCTCCCTCCCATCACTTTCTCTCCATGCTGCTGCCTCTGTTAAGCCAAAGCTGTTTGGCCAATTCTGCTCTCATCCCAGCTGGTTTCCGTGCACTGAGTCCATTTTCATGTCCCCCAGCAGAAAAAGAACCAGCCTTCCAGGTTTATTGGTAACTGCTCTTGAGGGATAAACCCACAGCTGGTGTAGAGTGGAACAGAGGATCCATTCCCAAAACAGCCCCCAGAGGGGCACAGAAGAGGCAGTTCATTCTGGAAGAGCCACTCTGCTGTGGTATGTGTTAAGATTTGTGCTGGATTTGTGACAGCTGTGGCAAGCGCGCCCAAGGGGGTGGAAGATAACAGAAGCTGCTGCTTGATGCTGCAGGAAGGATACATGGACAGCTTGTGCTCTCAGCCAGTGGATATTGGCTCATGTCACAGGCTTGAGACGACATCTGACTTCCTCACTCTTGCTCCTTCCCGCTGGCTCTCTCCTATTATAAGGTTGGTTTGTTGCTAATGTGGCTTCAGCCCCGGAAATAACTCCATTTTCAAGGCTGGCCAGACTCAGACTGAACAGCAAGGAAGCAATAAAGGGAAGGAAATAAAAGAATAGGAATAAACAGGGAAGTGGGATGAACCTTTATGTAGTGCCATGCATAATGAGGCTGAAAGGGACATCACAAGGATATAGTCCTTTCCAATGTCCCAACCATTCCCACCACACTTGTCTAACCATGTTCTTAAGAAAACACTAGTGGTGGAGACTGTGCTCCCTCCTTACATGATCTACTCCAGGGAGTCTCTGCCCTTGCCATTGAAGAATCTATCCCAGTGAATCTCTCCTTTAATAGGAATCTTCTAATTTTTGTCCTTATCAACAGGACAAGGAGAAGACTGTTGTCTTTGGTTTTGCAGCAGCTTTCGAAATTCTGGAGGATGTTTTCACCAGTGTTCATTGGCACGCACTGAAGAAACAAGATAGCTATCTGTAGCATAGACAGGACTCAGACATAATTGGTCATGTAAGTGCAACTGACAGCAAATACAAGCCAGGAACACACATTCATCTAGTGTTTATATTAGACTATGGAAAAAAGTGAGTACCAGGTGTTAACTAGCATGTAGTGAGAAACAAGTCATAACCACCTTGCGTGCTTCTGCAGTGTGAATGATGCAAATGGAGGAAGTATTGATGGAGAGCTAAACCACGGAGACTAAACCTTCTGTGTTCTCTCTCCTCTGCTTTTCCCACAACTTTTGGGTCCATTATTCTGCTCCTGGAACTCATCAGGTAACACAGGTCGAGTGAAGGCTCTTGATCTGATATCTCAACAGTTTTTCAGGAGCTGGTATAGGAATGAAAAAACCACCTCCAACCACCATCAGTGTTCACAGAAGCAGCATCTCCCAGAACCCAGAAAAAGTATCCAATACAGGGTGACTTCCACACTGTATGAATAAAGGCTTCCCACCACACTCAGAAACATACCATTTCAATTTGTATGTTTGGAAAGAATCAGAGGAACATGGCTCCCATCTTCAAGAGTGACACTATTAGCCTAAAGACAGCAGTGACCGTTCCTACTCGATGAACTATACATGCTAGAGCAAAACATAATTGGTTCGGTGGTCAGTATGATCTTTACAGATCTTTAGAGCTCAGTTGGCACAGAAATGGTGATTTGGCTTTTGGCTAATTAACATAGCTAGTCTACACAAAGTGTAAAATGATGGAAAAATCTCCACCCACAGCAGCATTGCTTTAACTACACTCGGTTATAGGTGTGATGACATCATTATTGCATCACTGAAGGTGTAATAACAGCACATAAAGACCGTGCCCATGTTAGCTTTCAGCAAACAATGAAGCCAGCGCAACATGGAGCTCATTGAGAGACAAGCACCCCCCAAAATACTCAAGTGTTTAGAAGGTGGCATTGAAGGCTGTGCTGTACCATGGCTGTTGGTACCAGTGACAATGGTAGTGAGCAGAGCTCACCATGCAGCTGTCAGATCTCTGTGGAGACACAGTAACCTTCCAACTTTCAGTTAAACCCATGCGAGTTCTCATGGCCCTGGGAAGTGATGCCCACATCATTTAATTCAGCAAAGCTCCACTGCACTCAATCGAGTTATGTTATTTGCAGCACAAACCTATCCTGTGCTGGGGAACAAAAGCCAGATATTTATTGAACAATATGGAGCAAGAGTATCATCCTACAGTAGACAGAGAATTACTTCATTTCTATAGGCCACATTATTATGCAAATAATCATCTTTGCTGTCATAAAACTTGATAGATCAGGACATAAAATTTAGGAGGTGATGAGCTTAGTGTGCTATTCTCTGTAAGTGCAGGTGTAGCTGATGTGCCTGTGGTTTGTCAAGGCCCTGGGAACTCTGCTCCTCATGCCTCCACAAGAGATTTTCGGCACTGCCCTTCAGCTTTGCTTTTTAGGCAGTGTCTCTTTGTTTTGTTTTGCAAAGGGTGAGCAGCACACTATGCTCACAACAGCAGCCTTCAGGCAGCGCAGCACTGCAGTGCTGCTGACGTTTCAGTGCAGAGTGCTTTAAAGCTAAGAAAGTATTTTTATGGGGTGCTAACAGTCCCAAGCAGTTGACTTCCCCAGTGACCCAGGCGAGGTGTAGCAAATGAACTGAGCTGTTTTACTAGACACCGATTGTGATAGAGACAGTGTCTAAATCTTCAGAAGTGTTCGACTGGACAGAAATCTTATTTGGCATGTAGTCAATAGCCCGGTGAAAGAACAGAGCATTGTCCAGCAACATCCCCAGAGATATCTAGCACATGTAACAGAGGTTGAGGATAATAAAAAAAATCCCCAGCTTAGATTTTCAGAATGCTAATCAAGTTTACATTTCACTGGAGGAAAACAATGCTTTCTGGTTTTGTCTGTTTCCCAAGGCTATTGAGACACCCAGAATCTGTCAACTAGCCACAACAAATAAATTGAGAATTGTGATGTTGCAGAGGAAGGATCTTATCCTATGTTGGGCAGAAAAGCCACAATAAAAGGGATTACACAAACTCTTCAAGTGGAGCTAAACAATATGGAGTATCTGCTCAGTGGGCTGAACAGTGTCTGACGCAGGTACTCCATAAATTGTTGATCCCTGGAGGCTAGAAGCACATCCCAAAGAAATAATTTCTCTATACTTGCCTGTTTTTCATACGCTTACTGGAAAAGCCAGGTACTGGCTACTGGCTTACTCATCTGGTTTTTTCTGTTTAAAGGTATTTTATGTTAAGATGTCATGTTTTGAGTTGTTCCATTTCAGGTCCTTAATTGTGCCTAAATGAATGATCATTGTTGTTCCCTGAAAAGGAGTTTCCTCAATGATCTCTGTTTTGTTGATAGATCAGTTGTGGCTCAAAAATAATGGCATCACTCTCTTTCATGGCTGTCTCAAATACCTGGATCAAGTCACAACAGCATACTCAGTGACATGCCCAGGGGATAATAGCTTTAAAGTTTGTAAAGTTGGTACCAGCTTACAAAGAGCATTGCACACATACACATAAACTCTTGGCTAGGCTATATCTCTCATTTCCCCTTGTGCCCACTTTACTCTCAGGTTTGAGTCTGTCTGTAGCTGATGTGCAATGAAGATTTGCTCCAGAATTCTGATGCCTCCTGACTGCAGCCCTGAGGAAGAGGCAACCAGGTGCCTACGAGAGCAGGGAGCAGATTTCACAGCAAAACATTCCCGACAGAGCTTATAGGCAGAGCCATGTGGGCATTTTACTAATTAATGGACTGGCAGTACTACTGTGCTTCAAGTTATAAAAAAAATCACCGTGCAAGCTTGGACTGAAAGAGGGGAACCATCTACCAGCCGCAACAGAGCTGTGTGCAGAAGAGCTGTAAAGAAAGGGATGGAGCAGCTGGAGAGCACCCAGAGGGAGGGCAGGCAGTGAAATAACACATGAAGGGAAAGACTGCTTTGCCCTATCCCTGTACATTGTGTACCATCCTCTAAGTCTAAGGGTTAAAAGTACAGGTGTGGCTGCAATCATGTACTTCCTGAGCAGTGTTCAGTACAAAAATGGAAGCAAAAGTGAAAGAATTTGAGGCAATTTCCTGGAATCCCTCAGGAGATATTGAATTTAGCTTGGCTGACTTGCCCCCTGCTGAGAAAAAAATATTCTTCGCTTGGAATAATAATACTAGTTACTATTATGACTGCTTACATAATAGTATTACTTTTCAGTCACCACTAACGTCCAGAACTTGTCATGTGCACATTTTATGTACAGTGAAAATCCTTTTCGCATCTCCATGAGAAAAGACAGGATAGGAGAAAACTTATCATGACTCATAGTGTAAGAGAGGTGGTAGAGCTTGTCATGGAAATCTCTTTTTCTGGTATCTTCCAGTGCAATTATCTATCGTCTCAGGTCTTCTGTCTGTTTGGCTGGGCAAACTCCAAGCTGCATTGAGTTATTTTTCACCTCTTTACTCACTGAGCCATCAAGTTGAAGGAAATGCGTAAGGCTATGGCAAGCTTTCAGTTTATCCCTCTGTTAATTCCACTCTTTCATTACCCTGCACCATGAAGTTGACAGTAACTGGTTTAGTTTTGCCCTACTGTGAAGAATACATAAGGTAGTGCTGAAGGCACAGAGAAATACCCACTATGAAATCTAGTCAAGTGGCTTGAGTTACAGATCAGATTTAGCTCTGTTATTCCTTTTTAGTAGAGGATACAGTCCCCTTCGATGGGGCATGGGAACTGGTCATTGGTGTCCCCCTGCTCCAAATCCTGCTTTGCTGAAGCTGCCTGACTTTGCCCTGAAACAGACAAGGAGTGCACACAAGCTCTGCCACATAAACTATGAATAACAGCTGGAAGTTGTAACCTTCCAGGACAGATACATTAGAGATCTTCCTCTCACCTTTGAAACACCTGGGCTTTCAGCAGAGTAGTTCTGAGTCTTGTGAAGCTATGGGTTTAGCCAAAAAGTCTGTGGGAGCTTCCAATATTAACTGAAGCTGTTTGCTCACCAACAGCGTATGATGTGCATTCCACATGACAGACAGCAGGCCCTGAAGACACAGAACTATAAGAATCGGTAACAGTCCAGACATTGAAAAAGCATGCAGATCCTGAAGAAGTTAAAAAAAAATTCCCACTGGTTCCATTTCTTTGTTCCCTGGGGGGGTCCTCTCCATTTTTAATTTGTGGTGTGCTTTGTTGCTGGCTGGAGGGTGCCACAAGGCATCCAAGACACTAATCTTTCTAATAAAATATTTCCTTCTGGATACAGAAAGTGCCTGCAGTTATAAAAAAAGAGAAAGAAAGAGAGCAATCTCAAAATCAACTTGCAACTGATAAGAATAGAAAGGTCAAGTTCTTCTCAGCATAGCCAATATTTGCTTTCATATTCACATCTCGTTGCCTCGCATCAAGAATAAGAAGTGAAAAACTAGTCTCATGGATCAACAAACGTCACCCGCCATGAAAGAAGGTTCTGGGACAGGAGTCCAAGTGTGTGAGCCAAGACAATTGGGTTAACCAACTGCATCTGTCACTGACTTGTAAATCACCTTCTCTAGCAATGTCCTGAGTTTTCAAACTCCGAGGTGGAGCCAGCAATGCTTAGCGAGCTCATGAGGCAAATACTAGCTACAGGAAGCAGAACCAAGAACTTCAGATGGCTTCAGCATCCAACTCCATCAAGCAAGACACAGCCAAAACCTTGGTGTCCTTTTATAACCTTCCAGAAAGTTGTGGTTAAACAGCACCAGGCAACAAAAGAGGCAGAAGCAGCAAACTGGTTAGGCCACAAGTTCCTGCAGGTCTCAAGGAAGTGGCTCTGTGAGTTATCTTCTTAGTTTTGCCCAAGGTTTTCAATTTCAAATGGAAACTATGGAGAGAAACTTTTCTGAAAATCATATCCAGAGTGCCTCAAATTAGAGATGTACTGCCTCCACCCACTCGCCACCTCTAAATGAAAATGTCAGCCTTAATTCATGAACGGTTTTTAAATCCTTTGATGGAAAGGACTTGAAAAGCGGCGGGTATTATCACAAGCATTCAGCACTGGTGTCAGGCGTGTGGCTATTTTATAAGCATGCAGCGCTCTCCCCCATCCTCCCACCCTGGAAAGTTATAATGTATCTCTGGGGCAGGTTGATATTTGCACTTTGTTGACACCCAATAAATAATAATCCAAATATTTGCACACATGGAATATTTTGTGACATTATAGAGCTGACAGACCCTGATTATTCGGGAGCTGCTTTGTGCACAGAGCTCCCATTGGTTTCAAAGTAAGTGAGGAGTTCAGAACAGCTGCAGAGTAAGACCCGTGACATTTATGTTTATGAAATAGGAGAGACCTTATCATTTGCTGGTTCTGTAGTCACAAAGCCAGAATAGCTGATGAGGGGCCTTTGCTGGTATCTTCAGTATAATCACTGTGTACACAGTTGAGGTGTCTTGGCAAGTAGTAAGTGAGCTAAAGAAAACAAAGGGAGATTAGCAAGGGGTGCAGCAGGGCAGGGCGGGGGGGGGCACTGGCAGAGCTGGTGGGGGGAGCTGTGGGCTGGGAGAACCGCAGGGGCTGGGGTACCCGGGGAGGCGCCGGGCTGGGGTACCCGAGGAGGCACCGGCGGCACTGGCACGGGGACCCGCAGGTTGGGAGATATACGGGGGCTGCAAAGCAGGAGGGGCACTGGAATAGCTGGGTGTGGGACTCTGGAAGGAAACAGCAGGACTGCTTTGTGGGGGGCACTGGCGCAGCCCGTGTAGAAGCTAACAAAGCTCGTATGCCATCTGCTGCTACACTATTAACTGCTATTAGTCACTGCGCTTCATGAGCATGAAATTTCCTTAGTTGCTGAAAAGGAAGGAGAAAAGCCTAGAATGTGGCTTAACTTTGATTAAGCACCAACAAATTTGGGACAATTTAAACAAGAGGGATTTCAAACATCTCATTGAAGCATGTTGCAAAATTCCTTCCTTGCCTGGGGGAGATGCACACACTGACTATACCCCATTGTACTTCTCCTTCCACAGTACTTTTGTCAGGAAGATAAGGAGAAAGTATTTGCATGTGGTTAGGGAAGGAGCTATGGATTTGCTAAACAGATTTGTATACTGTTTGGTTAGAGTGATATGGTTCAGCACATTCCAAAACCGATGGAAGCAGACAGCAGTACGAGTAGAAACAGCTTTCTCAATTATGCTAGTTAAGATAGATGTTGGTAGACTTATTAGTCCTCATGCTTCAGGGCTTTTGCCGATCAGCAGCTTGGGTCATGAAGAAACATCCTACACCCTGTCATGATGTAATGCCGCACAATAAGAATTGATGTCTGCTTCTCACACGTGAGCTTTGGCTATTTGCTGGGGTAGGACACGGGGCCTCTTGTGACTACAACAGGGAAGGTTCAGCTCCTAGAAATGTTCTGGAGATAAAAAGGTTACCTTAACGTACGCAAAGACTAATGCAAATTGGAACTGTTGATTTGCTTCCTGTGAGCACTCACCCTGGAAGCCAGACTTGCGCTCCTCCAGTTGAGTGTGGAGGGAGATGGAGGGTGGGAGCAGAGGCAACCTAATGCAACTGTCACCCAGCCACAACATGGTGACACAGCTCGATTTAAACAGAAGGCTGGAGAACTAACGCATTTACAGATAAAGGCTGAAGGCACCACTTTGAGGAAATTATAATTTCCTTCCACAGACAGAGGGAGAAGTGAAATGCATCTGCCAGATTATTAGCAGTGAACGATTTGGTCAATCTTATTGAGAACACAGTACATATATATCAGGATTTGGCCACAATGTGGGACCAGACAGCACTCAGCAGTTCTATGCAAGTAGCAGGCCAGAATTTGGTGACAGCCACACCAGCCCACCTGGGTGCCAGGCAGAAAAAACAGACCATTTTGTGTATGTGAGAATCACAGGTGTGGTTGGACTATGCAGTAAATCTGATCCTGGGGCTACTAGGACTGGACCAAAGGCTCTGCAGCCGTGTCAGGCAAGCTGCTGAGTTTGCATAAGTTCACCCTGTTGGAACAAATTTGTCCAAAACATTTTGACAAGGTAAGTTTTCACTTTGGTGTTCTGTCAGATCAGGTACCATCTTTCTGCATCTCTTCAACTTTTCAGTGGATTGAGTGCTGTCTGTCCTCCTTCCACTGGCATACAAACATAAATCTGCATCGTGTGCTCTAATTCAGCAGAGGTGTGTTTGTGTGCCCACACCACACTGAAATTTTGTTGGTGGGTGATCTGGTCATACCAAGCTTCAGTACCAACCACCGTGAAGTGGGATCTCAGCCAGCACTCCCCAGTCCTGTCCCATAAGAGACTGTGTGCCTCCCAGCAGCTCCGTGCATCTCCCTTGCCCGTGCCATTCAGGATCGGGCTCCCCTTGCCTGGCAGTCAGGCACCAATGGTTTTCGGCACAGGGCAAGGCGACTGGGAATTCAGGCTTTCCAAACTAACCACATCCTAGCTGAGGCACTAAAGGAAGCTGTTCTCTCTTCATGACCATACATTACAGCCATTGTTAGTCAGTCATTGTAAAGTGCTCTTGGAGCAGTGGCAGATGTCCTATTACACTGAGAGGAGTAAGACACCTGGGTTCGTTACCACCTAATTAGGTTCTCCATGTGATTAACTACTTGTGCTGCAGACAAAGAAGCAAACTACCCTAATGAATGCCAACACAAGACAGGCTGGCATGGCAGCAGCAGGCACCTGACAGGCACATGCAGATCTGTAACTCATCTGGCTTCCTGATGGAGAGTGAAGGATTTTTAGTAAAAGTTGTAAAACTCTGACAGCATATGTTTCACCTGAGTCACAGTTGTGTCCTTTGTGACCTCCACAAACCCTTGTCATCTCACATACAGAATCCATCTTGAGACGTACCTCTGGCCCATCTGACACACCTAAAACCTTTATGCCTCCTCTGCAGAGCCCTCAGTGTCTTCCAGACAGCTCAGCATCTCCTCCTCAAAGCCATCTCCACTTTGCCAGCAGGGGACACTTCTCTGTATCTTTCTGTATTCCTCTGCTCACAATCTATGCTGTCCCTCTGCATAAGACCATTTTTATACCTTTGACCTGTAAGAAAACCTTCTGTTGGGGAAGCCCTTTTGGCTAGTCCTGAGATTTGTCTGTCTTCTTCTTCTCCCCCATTGCCTAAACCCAGCAAGGTAATGAAGCAAGTCTGCAAAACATCTCTTTGTTGAGAGCTCCCCAGCCTGCTAGAGCTAAGGCTGCAGTATTCCTGTGCAAGCATGAAGGCAGCAGGCTGGATTTCCTCTCGAGCGCCTGATCCAGCCCAAACACAGATCCGCATTCAAACTGTCTGAAGCCTCCAATCAATCAGTGAATTGCACTGAATGCCCTTAGGAAAAAAAGATCTTTGATGAGGCTTTGCTGCTAGCAACCAATCCAAATCCATTAGCTTTCACATCTGGAGTTCCAACGAACAATAAAAATGAGCTTGATGGCCTCAATCTTGTCCTCATTTTTCAGCATCACAATAACCTGGCTCCACTAAACACAATTCAGCATGATTGTCTGATTCTGCTCAGGCTCTGGGGATACCCAGGACCACTGTAGCTGCCAGAGAAGAGGGTTGAGACAGAGGGTGCTTTGGCAAAACTCTGTGTGTGCGTGCATATATGCATATATAAGAAGAACTGGAATTGGAGAGGATGCTGAAGGGTAGGATCAGAGGTATTGACAGAGCTTTATAATATAAATCCACTCAGTATTTTCTCAGTCATACACGAGTATCTGTGCAGGACTATCGCTTTCAGAATGTGGCCACCCCTTGCCCAGCTTCCACCACTTTTTGAAGCGTAATTGTTACTTCCCCTCTTGCAGACACTGCTGCTGTTCCCTCATTCACCCACTCAAGCCTGCAACTCCGCCCCTGGGCAATGGAGGGCCTTGGCTTGCAATTGGGCTGTAAGGAAGGAGGGCTTGCTCCTCCTCCCAGGGAGGACCCAGCTGATTCCAGGTGATCTGAAATGCAAAGAGCGAGCAGCATAGGGGGACAGAGGCTGGGATAATTGCGTGATTTGTGCTCATGATGAAAGCTGTTCTGATGCCAGCCTGGGCTGCATGCGCTTGGACTTGTCCCAGTGCTGCAAAGAGCCCAGCATGGCCCTGCAGCTGTCGAGCCAGTTGCCTGGCAGGCAGGCAGAGCCTGCGATCTGGAGTACCAGCTTTCAGGCACTTCTCTTGGTTTCTGCAGGATCTTCCTGTACAGCAAACAGTTATTCTGCTTTACTGGTTTTTTGAGTTGCA
Organism: Pterocles gutturalis; assembly: GCF_000699245.1. Lineage (NCBI taxonomy): Eukaryota > Metazoa > Chordata > Aves > Pterocliformes > Pteroclidae > Pterocles > Pterocles gutturalis. The sequence continues at coordinate 25,721 of NW_010126398.1, forward strand.
TTTCTGAGGTGATGTTGGTGCCAAAGTGAGGCAGAGAACCTGTTGGCAGCCTCTACGTGATGGACTCTGGTCCTTCTACTGATGTGTGAGCAACCAGCCCTGACCTGGGATCTACCTGGTTCAGTTCAGCCTTATTTCCAGTTACCCTACCCTGCATACATACCTTCCAAGAGCCCTGTCCCTCTTGTGTGAAGGGCAGTTGGTAGTTGCAGCAGCTTTTCTCCTTCCTCCTTTTCTTTCACACTGCAGCCCTGGTCCAGGCTCTCTAACCCACCTCTCTCTCCTTGCCTTTTTCAAAGAAGGAGCCCATGCTGAGACCTCTGTGTGAAGCCATCAACAGCATCTGCTAATGGGCAGCCTAATAGACATTTAATGGGCCTGGTAAAGCTAATAGATTTGTAAAGAAAATAGGAGTGACAAGAGCCAAAGAGCAGTGCTCAAAAGCAGGCAAAACTGGCAGGGTCCTTCCCACTTGGACTCAAATAGCTGAAGCAGTGCCTGCAGCCAGGCAGGAGCTTCACTGACTTTCCAAATCTGCCATGCGTTCTCAGGAAAAAGACTTCATCTGAGAATGACACTGTTTACCCAGCTTGCAAGGTCATGGGAAGGGTCCCCAGGTGGCTTGTGACCTGGCAGGCAGGAGGTGAGGCTCCCCCAGCCCGAGGGGCTGGTCACTGCTGGAGTCGTTGCTTAATATACTGACAGTGCAGAGCAAGGTCTGTTAAGTCCTCATCCCACAGACTCCTCTTCCCCAAACATGGCAGAGTCTACATATCAGAAGCAGCTGGATTTATTTGATCCTGCCAGAATTTACACCTAAATCTTTTAATGCTTTTTTTCCTTATGTGTAGCCAAAAGTTTTATAAGACACACTAACCTCTGCTCAAGAAACAGACAATGTATTTCAAAGGGTATCATATATAGCTGACATGTCATATATAAATTCCCTTTGTCACCCTGGTTCCCACCTCTAGTTACACAGCCACCGTGGAGTGAACACCGGTCCATATCTCTCTGGGGCTCCTCTGAAGTCCCTTATCACTCTGCACATACTCTGCCTGTGCAGGATGCCCGTTCCTGGAAATAAAAGCTGGGATGAAATGAGTCAGGTTGTTGTCAGATGATCTTTCTGTTTTGGTGTCAGCATTAGTGGAACCGCCAGGATAGGATGTGCATTATCTTGACAGACATTTCCACACCTCTGGAAGATGTGTGGGGTCAGCGAGGAGCCACATGGTCAGCCTGAAGACAGCCTCCCTCGGTGCTGTGAGGAGGGATCTCTTGGAACTGCAGACTGACTGGGCTGGGTATGCAGCAGTGGCAGGAGATAAACTCATGCCTCACCAGCATGTCCACTTGAAACATGCACTGGAATTTACCAAAAGAATGTCACGTACTCTCTCAGTATAGCATTGTGATATTAGTCTTATTCACAATCCTGACTGTCCACTTACTCCCTCATCCTAGCCCACCCCAGGGCCAGCTCTGTTTCAAAATGGGACACAGCAAAAAGGCAGGCTGTGTTTCCCTTCATATTCCCCAGCCAGTGACTCTCTGTCCTCTCTCCAGGCAAGCCAGCCAAGCAGCACAGCAGAGCCGTGTGGTTTCACAGAATCACAGAATGTTTCATGCACTCTGATCACAGAGTGGGTAAGGGGTATGAGACAAGGATACTACCCCTCACAGTATAAGGGAGAAAAAGCATTTCTCAGTCCTTTCATCATAACATGAAATCTCTGAAAAACAGGTCCTGGCCCTCAGCAAGATCAAATTGATTGCCATGTGGGGAATTATTGACAGGAGAGAAAAAATCCCCCTCTCTTCTGTCGCTGCATCCTAAAAGCTCACCGAATTCTTACCCAAGAAATGCAAGAGCACAAAATGGTGTGACAGATGTGTCAGTTTGGCCTATTACTAACAAACAAGCAAACTGAAGGTGGTTTCATTTCCTTTTGTAGCTGAATTTAGTGAACAATAACTGCCCTTTAGCTAAAATAATGCTTCACTGTTTTAAGGGGTAAAGAGCATGTGTTTAGGTCCTGGTAAACCTGGGATGCGGGGTTTGCTAGTGACTTCAGCAAGCTACTTGGACCTGATTATGTCTTGGCAGTCCTGGAGGAGGGATTTTTGTTTGCCATTACAAATACTAAATGCATTGACCAAAGCAGATCCTACAGAGAGGAACACAGAAGTTGAGACTGCCCAGGAGACCTCTTGCCCATCAGTGCTTAAGGGATACCTTCCCTGTACACCTGCACCACCCAGCCCAGAGCAAAAGCGCAGCTTCTCGGCCTCAGGAACCCCCTGCTGCACCTGGCTGGGGTGGCATTGAGACCTGGAGAACAAGGAGCTGGCAGACAGGGAGGTAGTCTTTGGCATCAAGGGGCAACACAACGCCAAGGGTGCCCTTTTCCTGTGGAGAACTGGAGGCTACCTTTGCCTTAGCAACGACAAAGAATACCAGGATTGTAGGAGCTCCCTGCAGCCAGGAGTTTGAATAATTCACTTGCAAGCAAGAGACATCAATCCTTTCTCCGCAACCCCTTCTACAACCTCATAAGATGTATGAGGGGAAGGCAGGAGGCATTTTTATTATTTCTATTTAGTTTGTGGATGTTTAGTGTTCCTCACTATGGGCTATATTCAGTCCTCACATGCATGATATTCTCAAGACCTTTATCAGTTAACTATCCTTGCTTTAATTTCCTCCCCTGTCCTCACCCTTACTTTTCCCTCTTTATAAATTGCAACATTCAGGCCTTTGCTGGCAGTCGAGAGCACTACATTGTTCTGGAATAAAATGGACTTTATTCCATTATAATGACTCTGCTTCCAAAGGGGAGTAGTTATACTGGAATAAAAGTATTTTTTATGCTCCAGTCTGGAGCATAATTCCATCATAAATTACATCAGAAAAAAATAAACCATAATAATAAAATGGCAGTTTGTACATTGATTAAAGTGAAAACACTCTTCATTCCGGAATATTCTGCGTATAAAGTGAAGTTAGTGTGCAATAAGCAAGGGTGTGAATTTTTTATAACACACTAACTACCTTTCATTCATTCTCTAATGGATACCCTGACAGAAAACACGTGTGCCTATAGGTGAGGCAAGTTTGAAAGTGGAGTAAACTATTGTGTATTAATGATGTGCACTAGGAGTATTATAAAGGAACAAGGGGAAGTAACCAGTGAGCTGAAAATCCACCACTAACTCCTCCCCAAGTGACACCCCCAAGGAAGTCCAGGCAGGTCCCAAGGCTGAGACAGCTCTAGTGGAATAATTCTTCATGTTTTCCCATGGTAGGAGATTTTTCCAGGCCCATTCATCCCCATGATCTGGGTCTTGAAATGAGTCATGGGGCCTTGAGGAGTAAGGGATTTGAAACTGTGCTCTTCTTGAGAAAGGGAAGATGGCACCAGGAGATGTGCACTGCCAATCCATCCCTCCTAACCCTGCATCAGGATGCAGAATGTGTTTCAGGCCTCCCAGAGCAGCTGACCAATTCCATGAAGACAGGGCTTTGTATCTGTGCTGGTACCCTAGAAGGATCGAGCAGCCAACATCACACATATACAGCCAGGGGCTATACTTAGGGCAGTTTCTGTTCACTTCTCTTGTCAGACATTAAGACAGCATTTGTACCCAGCATCAGCTTGTATCAGCCAAGAGCTCTTGATCAGACTTCAATGTAACCCATAAAGCAATCGTTTGCAGGGAGCAGGGGAAGTGATCTCCTGGCTAGTAGACTTCCCTGGGAGTCTGTTATTCTCTTTGATTCCGCTTTATATTTTTCTTTGTATGAATTTACAGACTACGAGAGTTTATTAAAGAGTATTCACATTTGCTAGTTTTACCTAAAGAACAGAAATGTGCTATAAATGCTCCTCAACTGATTTCTGTCAAGATCTGCTAGACAATTATATCAAGGTATACTTCAGCAGGGAGTCATGTGCCAATTCCAGCTCTGCTAGGGAGGCACTGCCTGCTGCCCCCACCACTGAGAAAGGATGGGTCTGAGTACAGACAGATATTGGGGGTCCTCCCAAGGATGGCACTCTTAGGCCCTTGAGAACCTCTGGATAAAATTTACTCGTGGTCCAAATCTGGAAGGGCCTGCCATTTGGGAAGCCTGAACATTCAAGATGTCCATATTTTGTTACCCAAGGCCTGGGTTGCCCACAGCCAGCCTTGCCATTGCCCCCACCTTGCAGCCCCCCAGATCTCCCAGCACAGGGCTCCCCACATCAGCTCTGCATTTTTTGCTAAGAATGCTAAATCATTGTCCCACTGAGAGCTGGCCTCAGCTATGTCTCCACCGGTAAGAAAATATCCTCCAAGCCTCATTACTTAACACATTTTCACTAATGTGATGTTCAAGTATCACTCAATGCCTCATATAGAAAAATAATATTCCAACACTTTAGCTACTAATGGCTAATGTTAAGGTGCCTTGACAAAACAGCATAATCTGAAACGTCACTGTCCTTATGTATGCTAAGGGGAACATCATTGTCTTCTACGTCGTGTTAGTTATGAGTTAAGTCCAACTTCCACAGACTTCAGGAGGAGGCAGACACTCGCAGGCCTCTGAGCAACCTGAACTTCAGGAGACGGGCAAACAAAGTCTTATAAATTTGCCTGTTTCTGCCTTATTGCCCTCTATGCTGAAAAGTAATTTAAGTTTAGCTAACTGTCTTTGCACTAAACATGGTCAGGAGAGCTGGCACAGTCTCCTGCCAAAGCTCAGCTGTCAGGATGGTGACATTTGAGGAGGGGAACAAAATGAAGGCACCGAGGGAGAGGGCAGTTAGCATGTTCAACTTCCAAATTGGATTCTTGAAAGCTCATGATCTTAAAGGTCTTTTCCAACTTAAATGATTCTATGATCTTTTCCCTTCCTGGCAGTGATTTCTAGCATGGGGCATGGAGAAAGGAGCCAGTGGAAATGGCACAGGGCTCCACAGGGAGATCAGCCTGGGGCCATCAAATGCATTTCTCTAGTGCTCAGATCAAGAGCTGAACCCAGCACTGCACACCGACTTGCTCACTGGGCTACCTGGGCCCCTCGCCGAAAGGTCAGGGTGAAGCACTAAGTGAGCATGGAATTTGAGATGTGGATTATATCAACAATTACAGTCTGGAGCATAATTCAATTATAAATTAAATTGGAGTTAAAAAAACCCCACCATAATAGTAAAAGGGCGATTTGCGTGTTGATTAAAGTGAAAACATGCAGTCATTAGCCTGTGTTTAAATCTTGTTAGCTGCGAGCAGAGCTGCATATTGCCATTAACCTAGTGAGTGCCTGTGGGGAACTGACACTTCTCTGGGTGTTTAAAGCACAGATGTGCATCAGGACAGCTGCTGCCCTCTGGGACCTCAGTGCTGGAGGTCAGCCAGGAGTGTGGTGGGTACTTACTGGTCATAATAATAATTTGCACTATACATGTTGCAATGCCGTGTACATACCTGTTTTCATGGGATGAGAGCTGGCACAAGATTTCAATTTTTAAGTGGGACGTGAAACTGAGATAAGGACAGCTGGTGGGAGATACCTGCTCTAGAGACTATAGGCAAGCCTTGCTGGGACTTTGGGGCCACACAGAGAAAGGGGAGGGAATTGCAGCCAGATGTGAGGAAAAGCATGAGGTCTCCACCCATCCCTGGTGAACCTCAAGAGGGCAATAGGGGCCCTAAATGAAAGGCATATCCTCTGCCAGGGTTTCTGCAGCCCAGAGAAGGAATCAGGAGACCAAGGCTAGGAAATTCTGCTCCTCTGCAGTTCTCTTAAAGGCCTAGAGGGAGCCTTGAGGAATGCAGAAAGCCGGATGCTCTTGGCCCCTGCCTCACCACCCTGTCAACTTCTTGTGTTGTGGATAAGGCAGAGACCTCAAAAGGAGGCTTGATGCATCCTAGACCTCCTTCACATTCTCCATTAAAACATAAACACACTTTCCTCCCACACAGTGTTGTACGTCCTTCCTCACACATCTGTTTCGCCCCACTGGGCTCAGGAGCTTGTGTCTTCCCTGCACATTTTGAATAACCTTCCTGAGTAACCCTGCTGGGACGCATAAAGGCTCCTTGCATCCCCTTCCTTCTCCTGTATTTCATACCTCTCCTGAGCCAGGCACACTGTGTTCCCATATTATGAGAGAATAATTGCTTTTCCCCAGCTCACATCTATACTACTTTTTTTCTCTTTTGTTTTACAAACTCCTCTCCCAGAGAAATATGTCCCTGCACGAGAGCATTAGATCGAATTTTTAGATCAAATTATCCTTCTGTTCTATAATACTATCCATAATTACTCCCTGTAACTTGCTTTTGCCAGTGATCTCAACCATCAGGCAATTTTCACACATCTCGCCAATAGAATTCAAGTACAAGCAAATATTAGAGTGTGAATTTATTTTTATTTATAAATTACTTAACATAGAAAAAAAGAGACAAGCTCTGAGCACTTAGCAAATTACTGACTTGAAATAGATTTTGCCAAATTTGCCGGTGTTGTTTTCTCCTATGCCTTGTAAAAAGGAAAAAAAAAAAAAAAAAAAAGGCATACGTACCCAGAAACTGGAAAGAAAGGAGAGGAGCTGTACAAATCATGGCATATTTCACAGTGTAAGGATGCATACAGATGTCTTGAGTTTTCAATACAGTGAGACTCCTCAGCTCCTCATAAGCTTAGGCACAGATTCAAGATACTTACACAAGAAAGGCAAACCTAGTATTCACCTGTTCATGTATGTCTGAACTGAATCTCCTTTAGAATTATAGAATGGTTTGGGTTGGAAGGAACCTTAAAGATCATTTAGTTCCAACCCCCCTGCCATGGGCAGGGACACCTTCCACTAGAAAAGGTTGCTCAAAGCCTCATCCAACCTGGCCTTGAACCTTTACGCTCTTAGTAGTTTCACCTGGGAGCTACTCAGTTACTTCTGAATCTGATTTGGTTTGGGAACTATTTTCCCCCAGACTCATGTCTCTTCCTGCAAAATTTCACCGAGAGATCTGGCCAATAGGGAGCTCAGGTCTAAATTAACCCAAGTTCAGTTGACAGCGTAGCAGAAGGAAAAAAAAAGAAAGATACAATTAAAACCCTACTTTTGACTCCAGCTCAAAGTGTTTGGTTCCAGAACTGCATCCAAAACCAAACTTTGCAGTTTAGACCCATCTGCCGTGAGGCCTCAGCTCACAGGTGGAAACCTGTAACCCACTACCAATGAGGGTGTATTTCATGAGACTGCAGTGGGAAGACTTGGCTGGCAGAAAATGTCAGCGTCTGCTTTCTCCAGGGGCAACATGCACTGGCTTCCTCATACAGAAACTGGATATTGGGACAAGTAGGAAAAAATTAAGATCATCACAAAAGAGTGCTGCACACATTTTTTGTCACATTGGCCAGGCTTTTCCAAGCCTAAGGGGAACAAGAACCTAGCTGTCTCAAATGGGCTTCTCTTACTATCACCGGCAAGCAATAATTCCCTTCAGCATGGATTATCAAGGCTAATCTTAGATTTGAACTGGGAAGTCACAGGGAGGTTGCAGGAAGGAGAGATTTTGGCTAGGGGAAGACTCCCGGCAGTTCATTTTGTTCATGTTAAACAACAAAAAGAGAGCATGGTTAATGACTTTTGGCATGCCTTCTTCCAGCAACCAAGTTGCAGAACAGATCAGGTTGTGGGGTCTCCATTCTTGGAGGCTTTCAAGACTCAGCTTGACAAAGCCATGGCTGACCTGATCTAGTGTTGGTGATAGTCCCAGGGAAGCTGGATTATAGACTGCCAAACATGTAGTTCCTAAAGGAGCTCACGCCTCCCCATAAAATAAAAATTTAAAAAAAAAAATTGAAAAAATGTTGTCTTAGTTACACTTCTAGAGGGAACTTTTGTGGTCATCAAGCATTAAAAATTGAGCTGGAAGGCACTCAGGAAGATAAGGAAGATAACTAGTCTCTTCCCCGACCCTTGCACTTTAGATAGAAATTGTCCTTCAAATCCTGTGGAGAGAGAGAGAGAGACCCCATGGTGCCTCCAAGCAGCCTTTTCCAGTGTTTCATTCTCCTTACTATCACAATCCTTCCCAGTGTTCTAACTTAGTCTCACCTTCCGCAATACAAAGGAATGGCATCTTTCCTTCACACACCTTTTGTAGGTTACCACCTGCGAGCCCTGCAGGGCAGGGACACAGCCTCACGGATACCTGTCCAGCACCTAACACAACAGGGCATGAATCAGAGAGCCTTTCCCTTTGTATAGTATTTGTAAGACCCAATCTGTGCCAATGAATGCACCGACCCCATAAAGCAGGGAAGTGTCATTTCAGAGATGAGAAAATGAAGCAGAAAGATAGGCCGCATAGCGGCATGCCAAAGTTCACACAGAAAATCTGTGCCAGGCCCAGGAATCAGCCCTTAGTCAAGCATCTTAATGTTCCCTCCTCTCCCTTTGGTACTGCAGAGATATGAAATAATAATAATCATACTATGTGCCCAGACAGTAAGAAGATCATCACCTTAATGCAGATAGTAGGAATAGCCAGCATCTGTGTAATGCAGAATCAAAATGGTTTATAATGGGGAGAACAAGATGTAGCTTAGAGTTTAAAAGTAATTAAAAATTCCTACCTAAGTTTCTTTTGCTTAATGTACTTCCAAAGAAACGTTTATCAGCTTGCAAATGCCTGACCCTAGGAGTCAGGTTTCAATGCAATGGAAAGGCATACGTTGGCAGAACGACAGCAACTGAATGGCATCTCATCTGGATCCAAAAACGTAAAGAAAGGGAAATACTCATTATTCTAGAGGCTCAAAGACAATTTCAATCCATTTTAACTCTAACAGGTCCCCCTGTGGCCTCTTAAAACCTACTGAATTGGAGCAAAGTAGTGTAAGCGGCAGAGTTTCATCTTCAAAGGTGCAGTGAAAATATCCAGGTTGACAAGAGGGCTCAGTTCAGGAGGTTTTGTGGGGTTTCGCTGTGGACTTTTAACAATGCTCTTCCACAGCAACTTTTATCCGTGGATCTCACTGCATTTTAAAGACACTGACTGATCTCTCACCACATTGCTCCTGTGAGAGGTGTATCATTATCTCCATTTAATTAGCAGTGAAACTGAGGCACAGCAAAAGGAAGTGCTTTGCTTGGGCCCTCTCAGCACACCAGTGGAAGAGTGGGGACCAGATAGAAGCTCTCTTGATGGTTTAGGTGTCCCTACTTATTTCGTCCTGTCCTCTTGCTGCTCACCTCTTCAGTTGCAGTCCCATCCCAGTCCTGAGTTGTCAAGAGCCCTGGGGGATGTGAGAGGTGCGCTGAGCCAAACAGGGATCACAGCAAGACAAGCAGCAACCCTGACTGCTCATTCAGAGCAGTTCTGAGTGCGTATAGACAAATCCCACCAGCCCAGATGAGACCTCCTATCTCAAACAGACCATCATTCGCAAAGGTATACAGCAAAGCAAGAGAAAAATTTCTCCTTCCTCCCCTGTTACTCTAGTGCTGCACAGTGCAACTGCTGTGCTAAAGGAGTATATGACTTTCCCTGAAATCAAGCAAAACCATTTCTGAGGCCCAGACTGGAAACTTTAGTCATTCTGGAAGGTGTTAGCATTCACCATGCACTTCTACAGAACTACTTTCTCATCCCACAGTCACTCCTGTCTGTTCTATAAAGCTGTATGTGCTGTGGATGCACATATATATACACACAGGCATATATGTGTGTGTATATATATATATGCATATTGTTTCAAGCAGTTGTGACTGGCAGGAGTGCCACAGATGCAGAAATAAATGTTTATGTGACTCTCCAGAGGATAGTGAAGAGCAGCTCTGAGAAGAGAAAATTACTACTGTCACCCAAGCAAAGGTCTTCGACTGAGCACCCTGCCATGGTTATTCAAATATCAGCATTTTAAACTGTGGTAAGATCAGCATCTTGAAGTTCACATATCCCCCTTGCCTGCTGAGGCAGCCTTGGCAGAAGCTAGCCATCCTCCAGACATGTTAAAACGTATTATCTCGCACTTGGTGCTTCACTTGCACAGAAATGATGGTTGCTAGCTCAGATCCAACCAGTTCAGAGAGTTTTTTGTGATTGCACTTGAACATACAGATGTGCCTGTTCAGGGGAAAAAGGGAGTGGAAGGAACATCCCCTCAATTTACCTTTATTCCATTGTTCTCCTCATAGCATGTGAGGGATATAACTATACTTAGTCTGACAAGGGCAGGCAGTGGAGCCTATACGGTGCTCACAATGTGGGTGTTGATAGGATGTGATGGTGTCCTTACAAAGACATCCCAGTGCAGAGGTTGGGCAGCTCTAGCAAAAGAGCTCTGAAGAAACTGGATCTAAGCTGAAGGGAGGCAGGGGGTTAGGGTAGAGGCAATCTCTGACTGAAGTGGGTTGCCAAGTAGGACATAAGGGAATAGTCACACAGTCTTAATAAAGCATCTAATATAGATGTGATTCAGGGGACCAAAACCAGGAGTCTACTCTGTTTCATCACAGGAAAGAAGCAGGTGCTCCAGAAGGGAATTCAGCACTCCTGAGATAATTGCATAAGTGTTTTATAAATCTCTCATAGAAAGAACAACCCAAAAGGTCAAGTTTGAAAGATACCTCTGTTCCTGCTTTGCTTCCTTAAGAGAAGCCAAACTCCAAGAGGCCTTGACCCTATTCCAGGGAACAAGAAGTCTCTTCTCTCTCCCACACAGGGCTGCAGCTGAGGTAAGGCAAGTCCAGTTCCATCACAGAGCCGCATGGAAGATGATGCCAGTGGACACCGGAGACCACTAAGACACTCTGGCTGCACTGGCAAACTGTCGCATCCTGCCTATTAGTTAGATTCAGTATTTGCTAAATGGGATGCATGGTCCCCATGCTGATCATAATAATGGAGACGCTATGGGTTTTTTTTAAGTGACAGGTGTCTGTTCTTTTGGAACAAGAGAACCTGAGTTATATCACTGGTGCTGCAATGAAGATAGAAGTCATCATGATGTACAGTGTAGAGACAACCAAAAATTATTCCTATGAACATGGATTCATTGAATTACTGAATGCCCTCACACAGAACTCTGGAGTTTAATAACACTAATGAGGTAGTTTGAGATCCATATGCAGAAGAAATAAAGGAAGAAAATGATCGTTATGTTCTCCCACTGTCATCCGTGGGTTTAAAAATATATTACAGTCCTTCACTAATTGTCACAATGCCCCACTAAGTCAATATTATTATAATAATTTCATAAGTGCTGAGAGACTGATTCTGATCTCACTCACGCGGGTTCAGTCACAACACCATATCCCAGTTAGAAGGCTGTCTCTTGTGTTGTCGAGAGATGGGAACATCGTGGTTTGGAAACTTCTCCTACAGAAAATAAGTTAGCTCTGACCACAAGGGACTGGATTAGAAGACTGTAATGTTGCCTCTTGTACATGGCAAGTCTGTCCCACCAGCTCCATCGCCTCCGCGATGTTTTACAGCACAGGTCCTGTCTCACAGGAGAAGTTTGGCAATTCAAGGCATGGTTCTGAGGTTCTTACAGATGAGGACTTGGGGGCTGACCCAGGAGCTCACACCTTAAGCCATTTACATCACTGTGAATGACAGCAAAATCCAAACAACTTGTTCAAGATCGCACATAGTATCAGTGAAACCACCCAGATTGAAAGCTGAGGGTCCTAACCTTTAACCAGCAGATAACCCTCTCTTCTCTGTGGTTTTGGACTGCTGACAGTGCATTAGGCAACATGGTACATAGCTGTGGGCAGGGATAAGGAGTTAAGAATTCAGTTTCTGAGAGATACTAGAGGTCCCTTATAAAAAAATTCACCTTGGTGGGTGACCTCAGTATTCGTCTCCATAAAATGGGGAGAAGAAAACAATATTGTTTTATACATTGCTTTTTGATTCACAGATAAAATATTTTCTAGAGCTCTGAGTCTTTGTTAGAAAATTCATAACACCATTTTCCCTCCTGCCCCCCATTCTGGTAACCAAAATTCAGGGTCTTGTGGGGTATTCCAGGGGAATCAGGAGTTGGAAGGAAGTCTTTCTTTTATGATATCTTGTTTATTTACAAAGAATGCATGGAGTCATATTTTCTTCCATGCAAGAGAAATCAAACAAGCCAGAAACAGTTTCTTTGCTTACAGCATCAAGCTTTCTAAGCTTTTCCTTAGGGTCAGGCTACCAGCTGCTTAAACAGGCTGTGCTTCAACTCCCTTTTTTCTCCATATTTGTGCTGAAGTTTTGTTCTCTGTCTCTTTCACACGCATACACATCCTCCCTATTTTTCCAGTGTCCATTGAAGTTGTCCTTCCTGAGCGGCTAAAGTGCTTGTACGGCCTCTGGCTTGGCTAGCAGCCTGCTATCATTTCATAGGAGAGTTTAACCATTTACCTAGAGTGAAAAATGAAATTTAACTCAGACTACAATGGCTTGGGTGATCCTCAAGCCCTAACAGCAGTTGCCAAAGCTACACAGTACTCTGCTTCTGGGAGCCTATACCCAATAACATGAACTCTGCACTTGAGTTGCTGTGAACCTTCCTAGGATAATTTCTTCACAGCAGTTCAAATATTTCTCTCCGTGGCTCTGGCAGATGCCCAGGGAATTTCTCTGAGGTGCTCTGTACCGAGGCTCCTCTGTTAACTTGCAGGGCATACTTTTCCTCCCAACAACACAACTAGAAAGTCAGCCATGGCAGGAAGAAGGATGCAGAAAAGAGGATGAGTTTGGAGTTGTTTAGATTTCTGTAATGCAAGGTGACTGAGAGTGCAGCGGAAGCCTAGAGAGGCAAGATGCAAGAATTTCAGAGGCAAGAGGAAGAAAATTATATTGAGGCTTTGTTATGTCTTACTGGGACTTGACTCTACACATAAGATTGTGAACTCTGGGGAAAGCACAACAGGAGAAAAGGGGAGGAAGGGAAAGCAGAGAAAAGCTAATAGAAGCAGGAAGATACATTTGGGAGATGTGGGAGAGGCACTGGGGGAAGAGCATAGGTGAAAGCAACATGAAGGAAACAGACCTTGAAAGGTGAGACCAAAAAAAAAAAAAAAAGCAGGAAATGTAGAAGAAAAGAGTTTGACCAAATAGGGAGAAAATAAGCCAGTCAAGAGAAAAGGGAATAGAAAAAGAAGCAAGAAGGCTTTTACCCTAACAGGCAAGAATTTAGGATGCTTTGCTTCCTATATCACAAAAAAATAGTAGCACCTTGTTTAGAGATGGGTTTGAACTTAGTTTTGGATTAGGACTCAGCACCAGGATAATCAAGCCCCTCAGAGCTAGTGATCAATTTTGGAGACACTGGCTGCCCTGGCCCTTCTTGCAGCACTCCATAGACTTGCTATGTCCAAGAGCACCATCAAGTGGTGAAGGGAAGACGACATTACAGCAGTCAAACGGCTCTCTTTTGGCGCACTAAGTTCGTCTAAAGGAAAACTACACAGAGCAATGTATTTCCGTGTAGCGTCCTTCACACAGAGTGCCCTGCATCCCATTACAGGCGAAAGTGAAAGAACAGATAAAGGTCTACACAGCCAGCTATGGTGTTGCATGCACAGCACACAGATGGGGCTTCTGATTGCAGGTAGAGAGGTGAGGGAAACAAGGGGGGAATGGCCCAGAGAGGAAACAGGAGAGGCAGTGATGGAGCAGGGAAGCAGGGGTAGCAGGGAATGGAGAGGGAAGGAGCAATCAGGAGGTGTCTGGGGTCAAGTGTGAGAGTGAGGGGGAAGGGTGGGAAGAAGTAACAAATGTGGGGGTGCCATTAATTGACACTGATAAAATCACACACGTCACGGGTCTTGGCAGAGGGCTTGGGAAAATCAGAAAAGCAACGCAGATCTGGGCATCTCACTGGGAATTACCTCTCCTCAACACCAACCAACCTCCCCTCAAATTGCAGTATTCCTGACTGCTGGCACTGTGCCCAGCATGGCTTTGGAAAGGGATAATTGTGAATAAGTCAGAGTGTGACGAGTTAATGATGACGGATTTTAACAAAGGAGTGGATGTGGCAAAAGCAGCTTGTCTGTGCACACCTGGAATGCTGGAGCATCATCCTGACAGAGAAGATAGAGATAAGGAAATTGTGACTAATGTAAATGTGAGATCTCAGTAAAAGGTGGCACTAGAAGCAGCTTGCTGACAATTATCCCTCACACGTATTTGGCAGTTTTTACTCACAGATCTCAATGTTTTAAAAAGGCAGATCAGTATTGCCTTCTTTATTTTGCACTTTGAAAATCAGAGTCATGGATAAACAAGTCATTTGCCAAGAAGCATACCCAGAGTATAACGCCAGTGCCTCTGTTCTGTAATGAGTACCTAGCAAAATGGCCCATGCTGCTTCCACACAAGGAGGAAGAAGAGCATTGCACACAGCCACAGATAGTTCCTTGTGTGAAGCTTTCAGAGGCAGGAAGTTACAGTGGAGCTGAGGTGTGGTAGAGTCCAGGCAGACAAACAAGAGAGATGAAAGCGTAAGCTGAAGGAGATGTGAGAGTTGAGCGCGGCTCACACAGGAGTGACAACACCGGCCTTACAGCTAGCACTGGCAGGGGAAAAGGGAGCAGTGCTAATGATGGGACATGTCTGAAAGGCAGAGAGGAGAGGGAAGAGGGCTTAAACAGCAGTGAAAGAGCAGCAGCTGGAGAGGCACAATTCACACCAGGAGGTAAAAGAGAGAGAGAACACCGGAGGAAGACTGCCTTGATCAATAGCACCAAGAACCATGGGGAGGTCACAGAAAATGAGGGTGTAAAAATAGCAGGGTTTCATCTTACAAGAAAGAAAGAAAAGGAGATGGACAGACTGTTACTGAAGCACCAATGTGATTGTTACAAGAGACTCCGACTTCTGCTAGGCAAGACCTATCAGCTACCTCAGTCAAGTATGAGCTTCAAGAAAGACTGATACCTTGCCTGAACTTTGTGGGCACCTTAAATTCACTGTGGGTCTTTTGTTGAGGTTTGTTGCTTTGTTTTCTTTTATTTAAACTTTTTTCTTCAAATGACTCTCATTTAGATACACATCTTCCCAGATCCTTTGGGCCTGTCCCTGACTTTGGCAAGGAAGAATCAAAGCCCCAGGGGAGCTTTGCCATCTCATCCACAGAGGAGTTCTGCCATGGTGACCTGCAGGACGATGCAGACTTCTCGGAACACTGAGGGACACATAGAGGACTTCTTGCTCGTCTCATTAACCGAACACCTTTGTGGCTTCCAGCTGCCTCAGAGCAGCACTGAGGTTGGAAAGGGGAGCAAATAGAGATTTCCAGCATGTGCTTGCACATGGCAGGCAAAGGAGGTGGAGAAATCCTTTCTCCAGTGGGCTTCGGGGCCTTTTAAAGTGCAGTAATAAACGAGTCAAATATTTCCTCAAATCAGACTCTGGACACTCAACTTCCAGTCAGACAATTTTCTACCTCTTCCCATCATGTCTATTCCACACAGTACCACTAATTCTCTTTTCCCTCCTCTTCTGTTGGGGTGATTAATAATTAATTATTATTAAAAGGAAAAGGCTGAGGGGGCCAGCTTCCAGTTTTGCAACTAGAAGACCCAAACCGACACTAATTATAATCCTACTCACTTTTCATTCTTCTGGGCAAAGTCTGGGTTTATGCCAAAAGGTTGTGTAGGTAAAGTCTGAGTTTATGCCAGAAGGTTGTGTGTTTGCTCCTGACTGTATCTAAAGCTAATGGGATGGGGAAGGATTAGGAAACACAGCACATTCTCATGAGAATTAGAGGGAGCTCATATGAGGCAAGGCAGAAATGAAGAGGTCTCAGCTTTCAGAAACCCCTTTTGAGAGCTCATTGGAGGAACCATAGCAGAACTGACTGCTTCTGACTTCTGCTAATACCCCATGCTGAATATTAATGATAAACATAATAAAATATGTATATAGTGTAATAGGAATAAAACCGTGAATGTAGCACCACAGATTTATAACACTGCTTTACATACACATTCAGACAGCTGAGTAGCTGTGGTGAACACAGAGCCTGCTGCAAGGAATAAAAACGAGCTCCCTGCTCTAGATACTTACTCATGCTTATGCTAGCTTTTTCCTGCATCTGCTGCACAGCTTTAAGGTCCCTTTGCTTTCCAGTTCCCAGGGTGGTTACACTGTCTGGACAAACTTAATAGCTCCATCTGTATAGTTGCCCTAGCACCTGGAATTATTTAAAGCTGAGGAGAAGTGGGGGAGTAAGGAGCAGGGTTGCGAGTGCTCAGTGACCCTATCCCATGAGAGGTTTCAGTATCAACAAACCAATGAATTGCAATGGCTTAAATCTTTCCAGTGGATGACCTGCCTCCACTCCCACCCTACAGCTGGGTACATTCATGCCTATTCGCTACCGTAGATCTGCACAGAGCAGTTTCCAAAAGCTAGGGATTCCCCACAGCACCAGAGAGATGTTTCCTCATGCACAATGTGGCAAATGGGAATACAACCTGTTCTAAGCCCTAAGGAGTCACCTATAAGAATCAGCACTAGAGAAGCCTGAAGAGAAAAGTTTGAAAAGAGACCAGAGTTTGGAAAGCCAAGGTGCCGTGTTAGCCACCTTCTCCTGTGGTCTCCAGCAAGGACCACATCAGGTTTTTGGTTGTTGTGCCAAAAGCCCTACGTTCTTTTTTTTCCAGCTGCATCGTTTGTCTAAGAAAAGAAGTTGCCTCTTCCTACAAACTACCTTTCTTACTTTATATAACATCCTTCCTTCAATTCCAGTCCCTTTCTACCACTCTTTTCCACATCCTTCACGCTTAGCTCATTCTTTTTCCCCCTTTCACTATCTTGCATTACCAAGACTGAAGACCACTGTATTCTGTGTGGCCTAGAAGTAGTGATGTTTCCAACTAGGATTGGTAGTTTTGAAGGGGGGTCTTTTTTTTTTTTGTTCATATCTGACCATCTGCCCTTAGACATTGCAATAGCATGTACCACACCAAGTCCCTCAATAGTGTGGGTAGGACTGGACTTGGGCTTCTCTCTGTGATGGCAGCTCCTTTGTGAGGGGAATATGGCTTTTAAATACTGCTGGAAGAGAGCAAGAGAATAATCAGAATGCTTTCCACAATGTCTCTCTCTCACCCAGTTGCTCTTTGCACACTGCTTTTGTTATCCATACCATTACCTTTCCCACTAAAGGCAGAGGGAACAAGAGGGATTCTGGAGTTAAATCAGACACCATACATAAAACAAAAAGAAAACATACAGTCATACTTTAATTTACTGGAAGGAAAAGAGCCATGGTTCAAAAGTGCTGCGAGCTCAGCAATTTCCCTCTCTTTAGAGGAAAGTCTCATTAGAAGAGGGGTGCAGTTCCAGGGAGTGGCTTTGATGATTCTGAATGAGAGCAGCTGTGGGTACTGCCACAAGCCTGAAAGATGCACCAGGACAAGTCACTCCACTCTCCTCTCTATCTCTGTTTTTCTTTTGCCTCACAATTTCTTGAGGCAGAAGTGGCCTCGAGATGTCTAAATGAGAACTGTTAGGCAAAACCTGCAGAGAAGAAGTAGAAGTAATCCTTATGGTAATAACGTAACACCAGCAAACCATCTTAACATGTGTTTACAAATAACAACACTATCCTTTAAGGTACTAGAGACTTCACTTGCCCTGTAGGCTGAACCTGTTTATCAGATAGGCTGTCTCTAGGTGTCTGACCTGAACTACTGAGCAGCTTCAGCTTGGAATTAGACCCCCTCTGGGACTTAAAGCTCTGGAAATTATTTAAAGTGCTTGCAAGCAAATCCATTGTGCCTATCAAACAGTTCCCCAGAGACAGTAGGAACAGGGGAAAAATTCTTCCTGTGTAGTCACTGACAGTGATCTTGAGAAAACGCCACAGGAAGCAAACAAGTTCTCACTTAAACACAGCTAGAGTTGTCTATTTCCATTTTCCACTCTGATCTTCAGCACCTTTGCTTGCTAACTCTCCAAAAAGCTGTCAGCAGAGGTAGCATACAAGGGAGACTTTTTTTTTACTAAATCTGTCCACAGACTTGGCCAACTCAGCACTTTTACAGAGTCATTTTGTTCTGAACAACTCCTGATTTACGCCAAAGGAATATGGTACCATCCTCCAAAGCATTTCAGTTATTGGGGCTTATTAAGTAACCAAACATTAACATGGCAGCTGCCCAAACACAAGATTAAGACTTCATGCTGGATCTTCTGCTGTATCCGGTAAGTTAAGGGAAGTGGATCCTGATGTGAACTGCCCTCCACCAGAAGTTACTGCCTAGTCCACTCTGCCAGCTTTAGGATTTGCTGTTTTAACTCTTTAAGTCAAACTAGCTCATTTAGACTGAAACAGAGGGGAGCACTGAGACAAGCAGCTCAACTGGCAAGTCTTGGAGGGATGGCACCACCAGCGCTAGAAGGGCCATAATCAGCAACTACAGTATCTTCCACTGACTCATCTGCATTGCTCTGTTCCCTCAGCCCAGCCACCAAGTAAGACAAGTTCACTGGAACAAGTATCACGTCAATAATATGATCACTTCACATTGAGTGAGCCTGTTAGCATGAATAATTTAGACTATTTTTTAAAAAATTCCTTTAGGTATTTCTGAGTTGATGTGGTGGAAGTCCCCCCCCTTGTGTAGATCATCTCACTTAGCCCTCTGGAGAGAATGTCACGCCAAGAGCGCATGAAAGTTTCCACCAACAGGGGAGAAGAACCAGTTTATTCAACCATCCTGCAAATCACTTTCATTCAACTGGTACAAGTTTTTTGTGCAAGCCAGGTGATAGAAAAACAATCCTTGCCCTTAATTAGCAAAGATGAATTCAAACTGCAGGAGCAGGTGAGTTTGGCATCTAAGCTGGTAAGATCAGACAAGTTTGATAGAAAATCTATGCACGCAACCTATACCCAGCAGGATACACACAGAGCCCCCAGAACACAAGATGGAAGAATTTCCATCATCAAAGCAGAACATCACAGGCAGCTGCGGGCAGCCAGAGGGCAGGACACAGTTGCTAAGCAACTCTTCCCTGGGCTGGATGTCACATATGCTCCCAACCCCAACAACACCAGGCACATAGAGGATATTTTGCACTGGGGTTTTAATAGGAACGCAGCTAATGATTGGGTTATTTCCCCATGCTTTCCCCTAAAACCTTCTGTGCTCCAGGTCAAGCAACTCTGAGGACTCTCTAGCCAATGGTCCCCACCCAAAAAGATGACTGGCCTTTGGTAGTCAGAAATGGCATTTGACTGAAGCAGTTGCTCACGGCATAAATATTGACATCAGGACAAAGGGGATGTGTAACATTCCCACTCATGCAAACAGTGAACTGTTTTAGCCTGGTAATGTTTTACATGTGTGCCCCAACCCAAGAAGTTCAGAAGTAAATAGATAGGTAAATACGTGAGTAGAGGCCATGGTTAGAGATAGCCAGAAAAAGGTAGTTCCTCTCCCCACCCACATCCCAGAGGAACTGCAAGCTTTTTTTTTTTTTCTCTTTTTGTAAGAAATTTTCCTTAATTAAGATGAAACAGGGTAAAACCCTGAGAGGTTCAATATTTTGAAGAAAGCAGAAATATTTTAGGACATCCCACCTTCTCTCCTGAGTATTTGGCTCCCAGGGCTATCCGTCTGCCCAGGAAGCTGAAAGGAGCTAGGTAACTTGCAGATAAGTGTTCTTGGACAGCTGAGAAGTTTGAAGGGCTGATGACCACACAAAGCAGAGAGCTGAGACAAAAATATCTACAAAGGCTTGCAACTCCCAGCTCAGCTAGGCCTGGAAAGCCAGAAGCACCCAGCTCAGCAGAAGACCCCTAGCAGAAATAGAAGTTTTTAGGGGCAATGACAACATACAATATATTGAACCATATTGGCTGGGCAGCATATCCATGCCGCCTTTCTGCTGCAAGCTTCAGCAAAGCTCATACCCCACTACAGAACATCTCAGTTCCAATGGTCCACCATTTCCTGAATGGATGAGAATTTCATTATGAACATTTTCAAACACAGGTCTTGCCAGACTTTTAAGTTTTCAGTGCTGCTCCAGAATAAGTTATGGAAGGTTTCCTCTGGTTACAACATTATCTTTAGGCTAAACAAAGACATCTCAAGGTGCTTAAAAATGACTTCTGGCTTTGGAGAACAACTAAGAGTCAAGTGACCCAACTTTTGACAGCACTACCTTTCTTCTTTTAGGGAGAGTGAAAAGAGGTGTATGCCCATGCAAGCCACAATATAAGCATTCATTCCTTCTGCCCTGGCAGATCTGAGCTGTCTTGTCTGAAAGGTATTTACATTTGCGTAGTTCAAGTTTTATCTAGTGCAGTGTAACCATCATAAATTCTTTCACATCATCCCTAACCTACTTTTACTAGAACATTTCTCTGTAATTATTCATTGGTGCTCACAGATCTGTTGTGCCAGGCATGGGATAAGCACACACTGAGAGACACACCCAGGCCATTAAAGACAGAGCTACAAGTATTTGATATTATTAATTTCATTCTATACATGAACTATTGAGGTTCTGGGTTCCTTAATGAGGTGCTCAGGGTCTTTCAAAATGCTTGTAGAAGAGCTGGACACATTCTCCACATTGCCTGAATGGCAGACCAGTGTTTTTTCCTCATGCAGGTTAGATTATTGTTCTTAAACTAGTTTTCTATGAAACTCCAGGCATGCTGTTAATGAGCTGTTATTCATTAGAAAGCTAACTGGCCTTTTGTTTGATATTCCAGGGGGGCAAAGGGAAAGCTATGAACTAATGTAAGCACTAGAACCAAGGGAAGGACAAACCCCCTCCCAACCCCCCCTTCATAGGAGCTTGGGCCTTGAGGAAAAGAAATAAATCTCAGCAAGCCATTTCTTCAGCAGCCCCTTGCAGTTGCCCATTGGGGTGTTTATGTGAGCCTGGGCCTCAGAGACTTTCCCAGATGGCAGGGCTATCGCCACGCTGCACCTTTGTGACCAAGGCCTTATGGCTTTGCCCAGCTCCAATGGTTTTGGACTTTCACCACAAAGATTTATTCTGTCCCTTTGGGACAAAATAGCAGCATATCGGGACAGCAGGCAGACAGCTTGCAGATAAACGAAATATAACTTCAGCCTTTCTACTGAACTTTTTTTCCCCCTCCTTTTCTTTTATTTTTTACACAGAAGGCTCTGGAGGGGAAAAGAGAGAAAGTGAACAGAAATGTCCACAGAGAGAGAAACATGCATAGGGGGAGGAGAGGTGAAAGGAAACAAATTAAAATGATGGATAGAATTTGTGTGTAATAGTGCATTATTTATAAAGACAAGTTCAACTGGAAAATGTTCCTTTCCAGGCAGGGAGAGAGAAAGGAGATAACTCTTTTTAGTTCACTATGTTCATTAGAGCTATCATCCCGACCCAAGTGCCAGATGCACTGTCTGCAAACCAACCAAGGATTGTGGCCGCAGCCAACCATGTTTTGCATGAAACATCTGTGGCTTACAAGTCAAGATTATGAAAGAAAGTCAAAACATTTTCAAAAGTCTCACATGCATATTCAAAATGCCCAGACAGATCAGCCTCTAGAGAAGCACAGTAAGAGCAATATTGAAATATTAGGGAAGATAGACTTTGTGACCTCTTCAAGTGGTCTTCCAGTGCTACTTTTCCAGGAGTGGAACACAGGAGGAAAGTTGTCAGGTAACACTGGGGATCTTCCAATGAGTCAAACCCCAAAGTTTCCTTCATATCTTGGGCAGAGACATGAGGATTCCTGGAAGCTATTGCCAGGCCAGGAAAAGTATGGCTTCCTTGAAGCCACATGAACTGTCAGTTTTTAAAAGCCTTGGTTTCAAGCTCCCAAGGACAGCTTTCGCTGTCCTTTCCACTAGTCTTCTCTAAACTCACCTGAGCTAATACAGAATGTAAAGCTATCCAATGTTTTGCTACAATCCACATGTGTTACAACTGTCCTTTTTCTTCTACATTTACACTCTCCCAATACGAAAAGCACTTGCATTAGCCTGGCCATGGGGTTTCTCTGTTAACTTGCAATTGCTTACAGTTCCATTATCTATGAGCTTTTTGGTGATTTTCCAAATATTCTATCTATTATTTTGCTGAAGACAGAAATTAGACTGAAAAGATGGTTACTTACAGAATCACTTCTTTTGTGAAGGTCACTCACTTTTCTTAAAGCTTTCAGTATCTCCTCAGATCTCTCTGTTTTTTTCAGAAGTAATTGCCAGTGTTGCAGCCAAGTTAACGACTTTAAGTATCCTAGCACACACATGCGTGCAGCTGTTTGCCTGTGTGTAAAGCAGCTGTTCAGTCTCTCCAGTTCTGAAAGGACCTGCTGATAAACCCCACTAAAAAAATTCCCACATCACTCCCTTGCCTTTTTTTTACATTTTAACCAAAACCATTCTGCTGCTGATCCCTGCCTAGAATCATAGAATCATTAAGGTTGGAAAAGACCTCAAGGATCACCAAGTCCAACTGTCAACTGTCCAGGGATGGTAACTCCACCACTTCCCTGGGCAGCCTGTTCCAATGCCTGATCACTCTTTCAGTGAAGAAATTTTTTCTAATATTTAGCCTAAACCTCCCCTGGTGCAACTTGAGACCGTTTCCTCTTGTCCTATCACTTGTTACTTTAGAGAAGAGGCCAGCACCCACCTCACTACACCCTCCTTTCAGGTAGTTGTAGAGAGTGATAAGGTCTCCTCTCAGCCTCCTCTTCTCTAAACTAAACAACCCCAGCTCCCTCAGTTGCTCCTCGTCAGACCTGTGCTCCAGACCCTTCACCAGCTTTGTTGCCCTTCTCTGGACCTGCTCCAGCACCTCAATGTCCTTCTTGTGGTGAGGGGCCCAAAACTGAACACAGGATTCAAGGTGCAGCCTCACCAGTGCCGAGGACAGGGGCACAATCACTTCCCTAGTCCTGCTGGCCACACGATTGCTGATGCAGGCCTACTTCACCCTCTTCTCAATCCTCTTAGAGTCTGTGATTCCTGCAAAAATGGATCATCTCCTGTGGTCAGCTGCCAGCTCAGTTCTGAGCCTTTTATAGCAACTGCTTGATAATTGCAGATGGGTCTGACTTGGTCTGGGTGGGTCCTAAAGGGCCAAAGCATTCTGGTATCGTAGCTTCCCAGAAGAGCTGACCTACAACAAATCTTGTTGCAAGCCTCCCATACCTGCTCTTTAACAGCTGTTTTACAGTTTGTCCTTTTCATTTTAAAATTGTTCTTTTTTTTAAAATTGTTCTTTTTTTTTTTTTTTTTTTTTTTTTTTTTTTTTTTTTTTTTAAAGTGTTCAAGATGCTTTACAGGGAGGGAGAGACAAATTCACAATCTCAGCCATTTTTGAGCTATCATTAATTTTTTTTTCCTATCCTCATTTACTAATCGACCTACTTTCTCCCTACTGCTACTTTTTCCTCTGATCTGTTTGTAAAAGCCTTTCTTATTCTACTTTAACCCGTTAATTTCATTCTGTTTCTCATCTGTCAAGCCATACCTAATCCCTCTGATAGCATGTTTTATCAGCTATGAATTCATCTTGTTTCTCTCTTTTATGCAGCATTATCTCAGCTGCCTCACCGAAATTGAAACATAACAAATCTCCTGCACTTGCCTTTAGCATCCATCTAAGGTTCTGATTCAGCAAGGTAACACCACCAGCCTCACCTGGATTGTCTCACTGAGGTCAGGCACTGAAAGTTAGAGGTATAGTCTTAAGACAGCAAGGGGAGGTAAAAGCTCACTTACTGCTTCTCTCGGGGTGGGGGGGAAGTAAAATGGAGGGGACATGGACAGAGGAAAATGCTTGAAAAGGGAGTTTCCTCTATATACCTAATCAAGAAGTGTAGTGCCTGTCCCCTGCTCCATCCCCCTGATGACAGAGGAAATAAGGGAATCTGCCCAGAAGCCCTGCTGATCCTTTAAGGTCTGTTTGGATCCCAGAGAAATGTCATAAACTACAGAGGACTGGCACAAGGACTACTTGCAGATGTTAGCTCTGTCCTTCTGGCATTTCTCCTTGTGACTGCTGCTCCCAAAAACCGACAAACACTCTGTGGCTCGAACGGGGCACCCTCTCAGAAGGTGCTAACCCACCAGATGCTCTCCACTGGTGGTACGGAGGGTGCTGCATGGGGGTGCATATGTCTTAGGCAGTCAATTAGATTAAAAAATAGCCCTGCAGGAGGATTAATTATGTGATCTGGAGCAAAGAAAATGGAGGAAAAAGTGTTTGAAAATCTGCACCACTCTCCTGTCCTCCTCCCCCCACCTCACTTTCTCATTTGGAAACTCTCTGAGACGCCTCACTCTCTCTGGATGTTTTGATAAGGCCTTTTCTTGTTTCTTTCCCCCCCAAGCAAGTGTGATTTGATTTGGTTTCTCTTTCCTCCCCTTCCTGGGAGGGGAGGTGTGAGGTGTGCACTAGTGGCTATCTGTTCAATTCCATCTCCCTGCTCATTCATTTTCTATACAAT
This sequence comes from Pterocles gutturalis, assembly GCF_000699245.1. NCBI lineage: Eukaryota > Metazoa > Chordata > Aves > Pterocliformes > Pteroclidae > Pterocles > Pterocles gutturalis. The sequence goes on from NW_010126398.1 coordinate 50,199, forward strand.
TCCTTTACACACCCTCCCTTCAGCCAAATGGATTTTTTAAATCTACCTTGTATTTTAACTTGTCTTGATATTGTTAGCCTTTGGGCTTACAAGGCTGGGTTTTTAATACTTTCCTATCCTCTCTATGCCCTGTCCACAGCTCATACTAGAGGACAGCTTTGCATTCCTTTCTATCAGCTCCATAATTGGTTTGCAGCAAGTTTTCGCATCCTTATTAGAGATATGTCAGAACCAATACCATGGGCCTAATTCCCCAGCAATAGAAAGTGAAGAACTACCAAGACAATAAGAATAATTTCTCAGTTGCAAGGGCAGATTGAAGCCACTGCATCCAAAAACCTGTCTGACATAATGGGGTTGACCTCCCCTCCATAATGAACTGAACTGACAGTCCAGACAGAAATGCTTCCAGATCCATACTTGGCTATTCAAGTTCTGGCTTGGGATGGGCAACATTAAGTATATTGGGATGTTCATTTGGGTACAGCAATACCTCCATAAACTCACATGCTCTTGAAAAGTGAACTCATGGGTTATGTGGACAGTGTTTGCCTGACACTGTGTCAATTGCCTAATTTTCAACTCCTACTTTCAGTCCACCACAGAAGCTGCCCTTCCCCAACCTTTCTTACATCCAACTGACCACCAACTCAGAAGCCCATTGCTTACAGTATTTTTTTTTAAATCTCTTGCAAAAAAAAAAAAATGCTGGCCACTCAATGTATGAGTGTCTCTGATGAAATACTTCTTTGATAGCAGTGTTTTTCCCCCCACAATAAATGTTTGAGTAATAATAATAATAATAACAAAAACCCTCATGCTTTGATTCTAAAATACCTGAAAACTTTTCCATTATTTCTAACAGTCTGACCTCGATTTTCTCAGTTTTGAACTTTTTAAAATTTTTTTACAGCATGTGACCACTATAAACTTATTTTTGCAACACTTCAGTACTGAAAGTTCATTGTTTGTTGCAGGTGCAACTGTTATATTCATGGCACAATGGCCTGTTTCTCATTTAACTCCAATGTACTCCTATTAGGGTAAACAAGAGTAATGTAATGTTGTTGTCCAAAAAAATAGCACTTTAGTTTCTCAATAAATCCAAACCAAACTCATTGCATGGGTATATGTGAAGAGATTTACTTTGACCATCAACTGTGGAGACATAGGTTTGGACCTGTCAATGAAACTGAGGGCCTTTCTTTTCACACAGAAGTGAGAAGAGTCCAACTTCATCCTCTACAGCAATTTTTTGTCCCTCAGAGTGCTAATGAAAATAAAAACTCCATGTGCCTTAGACTAGGTGAGCCAATCACAACGATGAAAGAAGTCAGTCAGAATACCTCTGGTCTTTCTTTTTCCCCTCCATTTTTTCCCTTTTTTTCTCCTTTTTTTTCCTCCCCAAAAGACAACAAAAAAGAGACAAGACTGTCTAGGCAAACACTCACAAATTCTTCTAACGTTTTGACCCACTGTTTTGTTTCTATTTGATATGGAGACCATTCTGAATTACAATCTGTAGCAATGCTTGTATCTTTAATCGCTCAATAATTCGACGTCCAAGTTCTCTGGTCATGGGAATTGACCCCATAACAAGAACACTATTAGAAGAGGTCAGGTTAAGTTTTGACATGTATATCTAACCATGATCATTGCAGGATGTCAAAGCATTTCCATAACATTTGCTAATGAATTCTAATATCCCACAATGAAGCTGATCAGCATTATTTAAACCATCCAATCAATCAAAAAAAAAAAAAAAAAAAAAACAAACCAGCAGTGATTTGACCAAGCTCACACAGTCAGTTGGTAGCACAGTTAGAAAGATAGCCAAGGGAGTGCCCCAATACCTACCCACTCCCAGGTTGAGCTGCACAGGAAGAGCTAAGCTGGGCAGTTTGCCCTATTCTGCTTGTTTCAAGAGGTTAGAGGTGGCCCCAGCTCACTGCTTCAAAGGAGATGACAAATTATTTTTTTTCCCTATATCTGCTGGAACCACTCTGACTCTCTGTTCATCATGCTGTAAATATGACATCATGCTTACAGGATCAATTAAACAGGAAACATGTTTCTAATGAGTCGCTGCTTTTCTGAAAACCATAAACTCTTCTTTTTATGATCTGGCTTTTTCTCTTAAAATATAGTGGTTCTGATTCACATGGGAATCTCAGGTCAGAAGTTCTATACAAGGGAAAAGATTTGTCTCAAAAAAAAAAATTTTGAGTTACCTTTTTGATCCATCAATATACAACGTCATTTTCTTCTGCGCTAGTTTTTTTCCTCTACTGTTGATCATATCTCCCTTTATTGGTATTCTAGTCACATGCATTATCCCACCCGGTTTCTATAATGTCAACTAAATCATCATTCTTTTCATGCATGAGAACATCTCACTGTTCCTGCTTAGTCATTTCCCTGATTTCTTGTGTTGAGACACTGAGGAAATAGTTTTGTCCATTTTCTCTCTCACCCTTTAACCTCACTTTCTTTTTTGGTTGCATGCCCTTTTTCTTAGTCCTGGACAAACCTAAAGATACAGACAGACCACACCTCCTGCTCACCTTCGGGTGTTTCTTCAATAGCAATTAATACGCTTTCTATCTGACTGCCATTAGTTCAGTCCGTATAAACCCTATAGTGCAGACTTCCCCCTTGAGAACTCATCAGTGATCTCCTGCTTCAACTCAGTTCTCATCCTAGATGGCTCTCCAACATCTTCACTGTCAGCCACTCCAGTGTTCTCTGTAGGGATGGCAATAGGACTTTCACCTTCCCTCCCCTTCTCTGGCACCACCAGTCCCCAGAAACAGTAGCATGCAGCCCTACAAGTACCTTCTTGCACTCTTCTCTTGGCCACCCTCCTCACCAAATCTTTTCCCCATACAGCCTTACACCACACCTCTGTTTCATTCATTTGCTTTACTCTCCTGGGTGGTCTCTCCCCATGAGGCTTGGTTCTAATAGGTTAGAACCACCAAAGCTATAAATTATCCATTTCCCTATTCCCAGGAAAGTCAGTGAAGGAATTCAGTGGTGACTGCTGTCATGGTTTGACCCAGCTAGCAGCATCAAACACCACATAGCTGCTTGCTCACCCTCCTCCCTCCTGGGGATAAGGGAGAGAATTAAAGGGATAAAGGGAAAAGAGACTCTTGGGTTGAGATAAGAACAATTTAATAACTAAAATACAATAAAAATTTAAATAATAATGAAAATAATACTAATGACAATAGCAATAGTAATACACAACATATATAAATGAGTGATACACAGTGCAACTGCTCACCACCTGCTGACCAAGGCCCAGCCTTTTCCCAGCTACCAACCCCAGAGCAGAGAGATCCTGAAAGCACAATCCCACAAAACCATGGAAGAGACTGAGAGCGCAAACTTCTGGACAGATCCTCATCAATATACTGTGCATGATGTGCATGATACGGAATAGATTATTGCCCAATTTGTGTCTCAATCCTAAACCTAAGGTCAAATCCTAAGCCAGTAATTGTGGACTGTGCTCCCTCCCAGCTTCTCCTGCACTTGCACACACTGGCACAGCAGAGAAGCTGAAAAGTCCTTGACTGTCCTGGCAGAAACCATAAACTTCAGTATGTTACCGGCTGCCTTCTCAGCACAAATACAAAACATAGCCTCACACTACCTACTATGGAGAAAGTTAACTCTGTTCCAGCTAAAACCAGGACACTGGAGATGACCTAGAAGGACAAACTCTGCCACCAAGCCCTCCAGAGACTCTCCAGCTCCTTCCCCAAGGAGGGGACAGAGTTAACTTTCTTCATAGTAGCTAGCAAGCAGCAGTGTTTTGGATTTGTGCTAAGAAGAAAGCTGATAACAGTGATGTTTATTCTTGTTGCCAGGACATTCAAGGTCTCTTCAGCTTCTCTGCTGTGCCCGTGCCTGCAGGTGCAGGGGAAGTTGTGAGGGGAGCACAGCCCAATTGCTAGCCTGGTCACCGGGTGGTGAGCACTGTCACTGTGTATCACTCATTTGTATATTTGTATATATTATTATTTTCAGTCTTATTGTAGTTTAGTTATTGATTTGTTCTTATCTCAACCCATGAGTCTTTTTTCCCCTTTAATTCTCTCTCCCACCCCCTAGGGGAGGGGGGAGTGAGAGAATGGTTTGTGTGGTTGGCTCCCAGCCAAGGGTAAACCCATCACACCCAACCACATTGTAAGAATGCTCCTGATCCAAGGATGTTCCGTGCCTGGGACTCTGCCCAGTTTTGTCTCCTGCCCTCCTAAATTTAGTGATTATTCTCCCCACCATGAATTTAACCTTTTATCTCTGCCACACAGCCACTGCTGTTTCCTGCAATTCCCTTGTGACAGTTTCAGGTCCTGCTTTGTAGACATCCACCCTTCTCCACTCCTCTTCCTTTACTCCATCCACCCATCAGCAGTAAAAGGAATTGCATATCCATGAAAACAGAAAATGGAATTTTTAATAGTACTAAAATAATTTAGTCCATACTACAGGTAATTTTATTAACAGTCAATATTTTCTACCCTAAATGACAGATTTATTACAGCACATTATTTTTATTAGTGAGTGTAATCATATCCCCATGCTACTGAAATCCCCTGGGCATCCACAGTGCTCTAGCAGTAATAAATAACCAATGCACACAGAAAAACTTTGCTAAGGTGAATTTAAGGTTGCAGGCACATATCAATGGTTTGAGTGCATATTGCTTCTCAAGAGCATTGGAGTTAACAAGTTGTTTGCAGGCGAACAGCACAAGATAATTTGTGTTATTTCTTATGTACTTCTGTCCTATGTCCCACATAACCCTATGTCGTAGGGCTTTTCTCCGGCTATTCTCTTATCTCTCCTGTGGACATTACTTGTGCTGTCTCTGTTTCCTTGTAGCAGTTAGCATAAGTTAGACATAGCTGACAATGATTTTAGCATATGAACTTTAGTTAACCCTATGGGATAAGGGAATAACAGATTTAAGAACAGAAGAGTAAATTAGGCAAGAACATGCTAAGAATCACTTTTCCACATGAGTAGATTGAAAGCACCAGTAGTGGCAACAGACAGCTGTTGGGCACTGAGGGAATTTAAATAGGCTAGTTGAGCACTGGATAATCTCTACCAAAACCTATACCTGACAGCACCTGGAGTCACTCACGGAGAGAACCTAAGCAACCCCACAACCCAGCACTGAGACTATGCGCGGCACAGCTGGAGCTGCTAGGCTGACCCATCCAACTTTTCATCTGGGCTGCGTCATCTCTCCCACTGAACAGAGAAGTTTTGTAATTCATAAAAATGCATATATCTGTGATTAAAGTGTTCAGGTATCTAAATCCATTAAGCTTCTGCAGTATCATTTGATTCTAACTGCAAACAACCCTGGCTCCCTGCACGCACATCTATGCAGCATCTCCACGCCCCCCTAACTGAAGCTGGGGCAAGAGGCAGCACATGCTGCGTTTGCTCTAAGCTATGCACATGCTCCTCAGCCCTCTGACAGGCCATGCTGGGCAAGTCACACTTCAGCTTTCACCATCACCTTGCATCCAGTGAGGGCACACATTTAAGTTTGTCTCCCTAGCCCTGCCTCCAATTTTCTTGGTACTTATAGGAAGTTCTCTTTTTTTTTTTTTTTTTTAATCACCTATCCTGATAGCTGAAATCAGCCAGCTGATATCAGAGAAGAGCAGGACTGACAGGCTGACACGTAGGCAGACAGAATGATTACTTTTCCCTTGCTTCTTTAAGAAACCAGGACACTAAAAAAAAAAAAAATCTGGAAATGTAAAAATTCCCATTAAGGTGAACCACTCAAACATAACTCCTGTGCTGCTCAAACTGCATTCCTACAAAACACCATTTCCCCTTCATTGAAGAGTTTTAAAGCTATGCACCAGAGGGCACAGAACTATTTGTTATCTACTCCAAATAATAACCATGCTGCTTTGTTACCACATTAACCTTTGGTCTTTTCTCAGGTAAAAACTTAAATCTCACAATCAGGGAAGATGAGGCTTATCTGTGGAGGCAGGCAAGTGCAGCATGCAGGAGCACTCAGACAGCAGGGCACTAGGTGGAATTGTCAAAACTTAACCTTGTAGGCTGCTAAATTCCTTCTAGAGCAGCTGCCTGACCTCGGCATCTGGCAAGGTCACAGCCCTATGCGGCACAGGGAAAGACTGCCTTCAGCATACTGTTTGTGTAAATGAGGATTTGTGTACTATGTATGACTGTAAATAAAACAACCCAGCTCCCTCCTTAAGCTTGGAATATTCTGGTTCTTTATAGTCACACAATGGACTAAAACTACTTGCAGCTAATCTCAGCTGTGTTTTGCCTTATGCCAAGGTCCCTCCACTGTAGAAAAGGGACTAAACGTAAATGATTTTGCCAAGACACTCAATCTTGTCTCTCCGGTTTCCTAGCTCTATTTGTACTGCTTTTTAATACACTTGCATGTTACATGCTCAAACCACACCAATGAGCCTGCAACAGGAGCTGAGCAAGAGATGAAGTACCTACTACTGTGAAGAAAACTTTTTCCTGCTTTCAGCCCAGTAAAAGTCAAAGCATTGATGTTACCAGCAAGAAGAAATTCCAAAGGAGAGGGGAAAAGCAGTTGTTTAACCAAAAAAAAGGCAAAACATTTCCTTTCAGGACAACTTCAGAGAAAACACAGCGTTTCTGTCAAGTGCTGCACAGCTTTTGGGGTCTGAAGCCACTGTTCTTCCCACCGGGTCACACTCCTTGGGTGGCCTACCTCTCCCATGATCCCAGACTGTGAGACCACACCTACCACCTTGCTTCCTGCGGGACACTTAATGCTCCTCTAACATGCAATGAATTATGAAGCAACATGTAAAAAAAAAAACCCAAATCCATCATTTTCCCTTTGCAGAGCAGAACAAACACATTCTGGAACTCTGATTCTTCACATGTTATTAAGCACCCATGCTGTTATGAGGAGGAATCACACAATTTTAAACTTATTTGTTAATAGACATAGGCTAGAAATTTTAAAATATTTAATATTTTACAATATCTTCTATGAGTTAAGCCAGTGGGATTTGGGTGTCCAAGCAAAAAGGGTCCTTTGAAGAACTAAGGCATAAAGAACTTTGAGATCCCCAAATGAAACAAACTATAAGTAGCACAAAGAATCATTGGCTACAAAGGCAGAAATTGTCATTATCATCCTACTTTCCAATAGCAAAACCCGGTATAACAGTTCAACACATTAGGCATTAAGAGAGAGATAAAATATTCCCTAAAATAGGAAGCTTCCTTTAGTAAGACTCTGAAAATTGCTGAGCTGATGAAGAAATTCCTATCTTCTTAATGCTTTTTGTATTAGATCTTTGGCCTACTGGTATATTATTCCTCAGAGTGGAATTGGAAAAAAGGTTCTGCGATAATGAGGGTTCAGCAAAAAGTTCGTGCTCATAAGTACTGCACAATACACCAGAACACAGCCCATATGAAGGGTTTGCAGTTGGCCTTGGGGCTGGCTAGGGCACTGAGTCTCCCTCTTGACCTTCTGGTATCTCCTGCAAGCTTAGCACAGTCCATGAAGTCAAAGAACTGGAAGAGAAAGAATGCTACAAGACAGAAAGCAAGAGAAGGACATTTGAATTTCATAAGACAGGTTAACCCTGCAGGGCTGAGAAGCAAAAACAACTTATTCTGAATAAACATGATATGGAAATTGCAGAGATAGAATTGAGCACGAATTTATCTAGGAAGCTACAGCACAAATTGGAGTGAGATGCCATCAGGAAAACATTGTGAAAACTGAAGACAAGAGAAGTGATCTTACTAGCCACATCTGAACCCTAGACTCCCTGTTCCCAGAACCCATACTTTTGGTATGAGAGGCAATGGGATAGTGATGCTCACTCTCCAGAGGCAGCGCAGCTCCTACTACAGCCCCTTTGCTCAGCCACCAGGCTGAAACAAGTCCTCAAGGACCACATTGCATACTTTGGGTTTGCCACTTCCTAGATCATGTCCAGACGTTGTCAGTGGGAGTGCTAGCTGACATAAGCTGAAATAGTGGCAGGAAACATGGTAACAGTTAAGCAGCTGGGACTGCTGCAGGCTAATGCTTGACTCTGCATCCCAGGCTTCTCTCACTGCTTAGCAGGGATGCAGCAAGTCACTAAGCCTAGGTACTTCATTCGCTCTCAAGAGCAGAACACAGACATACAACACAGGAGCAAGCATGCTCTATGATGAAGCTTCATGCCCTTGTCCCAGTCTGTCCTCCTTAGTGAGACTGATGGCCCCAGGCAAAATAGAGTAAATTTACACCCATTCTGAGTGTATAACAGTATTTGACAGATGAGCTCCAAAGAGCCTGGCTGATGTGATTTAAGATGTTACCTCTCCCCAGCTGTCTGCTCTGTCCCTCTGCCAGAAGTTACTGCCCCAACAGCAGGTAAGGCAGAAGAAATGTGTGTCTGCACCTTGAATGCTGTAGCTCAGACTGGTGTATTAGCATAAACTGCCAATGAAGGGTGGGTTTGTGCTAATATATCAGATGAAACCTTCAGCCACTGGAGCACAGGCATATGTCTCATTCTGCCAACTCTCCAGTCATCTCCAGCAAAGGAGCAGAAAGGACAGCTGAGGATATTGAAGTCATGTGTGCTGGGTACAGCTAGTCATATATACACAGTACTCTGATGAACACACTGTTTTCAAGTCCATTTTCCATAAGCCTGGTAATCTGCAGACCCACTGATGCACAGCTGGGACAATGACTATCAAGCATTGTAAGACTAGCGATCAATGCTAAGGAGTGCACTTAAAATGTCACAGCTACAAGCCTGCATAGGGCAGGGAGGGAAGGGTGACTTCAGTCACCTCCTCCACAGACCTCCTAAACACCTGGGAGAATGCCAGCTCATACCCTGGCTTGGCATCATCAAGAAGCTTGATAGATGTCACCCATCCAACACTTTTTTTTTTTTTTTTTTTTTTAGAATTATGAAAGCACAAACTAATAACTTGCTGGAAAAATTCCAGGAGCAGAAAAAAAGGCAGAAAAATCTCCTCAGCTTGTTCTAATATCCATTTCTGCTATCACTGTCAGTGATGCACATTTACACTAAACATTTCTTTATCTCATACAGCATGGGACTTGCTTTTTACATGAAAATCATTTGTGCTTTGGAAAAATCCTGTAATGCACTGATTTGCTTCGCTTTCTGTTGTATGCTCTCACTTCCTTGTTTGTTTGTGCTCGTATCTCTTACTTATGATCTCTCTGTATGCTGAAAATCCAGTACAAGTATTTAGTAAACAATAAGAAGCTCATTGCTGCTTTCAAGCAGAAAATTTGCCTCTCCCTCACAGAACATCTATTTTGGCTTGTATTTAATTTTTTTTTATAATGCATGAATGTATATCTATAGATCAGATCTTTCCTCGCTTAGATTCTACAGTGGTGGGAGCTTTATACAAGTCAATATAGATAGAATCAGCTGTAATCCATTTATGGCATACTAATCTTTGATCAGAATGTAGATCAATTGTTCCTTTTCATGTATGACAGGCACAAAACTCTTTTTTCACTACACTGATTTAAAAGCTTTAAAAATTTGTAAATTTAAGGACCCCTGGTCATCTTCTGTTCTGACACTTGAACACTTGAGGCAGCCCTGAACTGGAGACCACAAAGAAAGAGCCGTGACGTGGATAAGGTAACTAGTATATTCCCTCTAAGCTGTTGTTCTAGCATAGACTTAATGGGTAATGTACAGAGATGCAGGATGGAGCCCCAGAACTCTCCCTTCACAGGGTAGGTTTATCATCCCAGTCAGAGTCTGTGTAGGTAATTCACTCACCACCTTACTTTTCCTTGCAATTTCAGCTAGATCCCAAATGCTTTTGAACTGCCATGTTGACACATGTTCCTCCCCGTGAAATCTCAGGTTAGTCTTTTTTTGTTTGTTTGTTTTTTGTTTTGTTTTGGGTTTTTTTTTTGTAGTAACCTGATTTTGAGTCCCCTACTACATACATAAGGTCAGAGTGACTTCACTGCTTATGGCATCTAAATTCAAGAGGCTGATGTGAACCTCAAACTGCCTAGGATACACAGCTGTCAGACCCAGGCTCCATCTACAGTCAAGCGAAAGAAACAGTCATCCTAGAAGAAAAATTTGGAGCAGTGGGACAAGTGACTCTTTCATGGACAATCCTGTGGGCCAGACTTTGGTAGCCCTGGGAAAGACTTAGTCCATTTGTTGATCCACTGTCCATCATTCTTCTTTTAACTTAGTCCCCACAATATCAGGCAAATCGTTCCCTTTTAAGCATTTTGACAACCGGCCTGTATGTAGCTATCATGTGCCATAGCCAGGGCAGCCAGAAATGGATGGCATCTAAAAAAGCAGAAGCTGTTGCTCAAAGTGTTGATGTTGGTTGCAGTCTCTGAAGCAGGTGTTAAGGCCCCAGTAGGTGAAATGAGGAAGCCTCAACAGGCAGAGTAGCTTTGAAGCTACTCATTGTAACCAACTTCAGCTTTTTCTTAGATTTGCTCAGATGATCACTAAGTGATGAGAGACCCTCCCTAATTGGGTCTTTCCTGGGAAGAATTCTGATGTTTCTATATTTGACTTGGATATATAAGAGATCTGTTGTTATACAAAATATTTTTTTTTTTTTTTTAATGACAGAAGCACTGTGGCTTCACCAGTTTGGATTGGAAACAGAGGACTTTGAGGCCACCCTGGGGGGGCAGAACAACTGTGAAGCCAGAGCTATAAATTTAATCACTATTTATTGATGTGGTGATGTTGGGTGTATTGATGTGTTTTATTGCTAAGCAGTGCATTCTCCCCATGTTTTTTCCCCCCTTGAGCAGATTCACTTTGCTTGCCTCCCACACAAAAGAACAGCTGTGAATGTCAACTGCGGCTGATTTCTCCTGCACAGTGGCCCATCATTTTTGTAAAAATAAATAAATAAGTGGCAATCATTCATTTTTTTTTCATGGATATAAACACTTCAGGTCAAACTCAAAGTGACTGAAATGATATTGCATTTTACCTCTGGTTCTTGATAAGTAGTTGTAATTTACAGGCCAATAGAACTGGGTAGATAGAAAAGCAACTACCAAGTAGAATTAAGATAAAGAACCTCCCACTCTCTCTTTGTCTTACACCTTTCACTGAGCTGCCTTTGCTCCTGCACCATTTATTTCCTGACTGTATGGTCTTGTAAGTTACACCAAGTTGCTGCCAGGTAACATACAGCATCCTTTATATCACCTTTGAGCACTGCCCAATTACAGAGCAAGATGCTGGAGTCGCTGGTTCAGTCCCAAACACACAATCAAAGCAACGTCTGCAGTGAGAGCAGGCACAAGATTAAGTCTTTATACAAAGCTGCAGAAATCAAACACAATTGCTGCCACCCATATAAGGCCCTCCCTTAATAATAGAGGCTGATTGTCAGAGGATAGGCTCTAAACATCTAATGGTGTCTCTTACACTTATTCTCTGCACCAAAGTCTTAGACTTCCCCAAGCTGTTTCCAGCCGATATGACACTTCAGATTGGTACAGCGTTGTGCAGTTGCCACAAAAGGGCTCCAGAACAGTAAAGCCTGTGTCAGCAAGATGCATTGTTTTGCAGTCCAGAGAACCTGATTAGCACCAGCTCAAGCATCTCTGCCGTGCTCTTGTGCACATCACACAGGACCCCTGAAGGATCAGCCTATACCGGGTTTGAATAGAAAAGGTTTTCTAAAACACATGATGCATTCCAGTTGCCATTGTTTAGATCTTCTCCTTCCTCCCAGCCTGCATTTAAGAGTGGATTTGGTCAAGCTATTTCCCATTTTTATCCATCTATTGGTCCTCAAATCATGGCAATACTGTAGAACCTCATGAAGGCAAGCCCTTCAAGGCCACGTCAGTACCAGTACTTGAAGCCATGCATGTAATTGCCATATTGCAGTTGCTATTGATACGCGTATTCTTTGGAAATGATACTGAGCTTTTTCCACTAAAAAATAGTATTCTTTTGAAAATGACAAACAATGGGAAAGGCTCTGAAGCATATATATAAAAAAAACCCATGTTGGCAGTGGCAGAAATATGTTAGCACATGGTAAGACCCATTTGGGTTTATGAATTCTGGAAGGATAAGATTAAACCCTCTTGCATTAATACTTGCTGCAATGGTTTCCCCCTTTCCTTCTGTTGAGACTGGAAAGATTGTCATTTGTGAAAGGCCCATTAAAAATATAGACCTCCCCATTCACACTGCTGCTGAGTATTAATAACTACCCCCCTTTTCACTGGAAGTCCAGAGACCACATGTATTCTTACTCACTATATCCTTCACCTTAACAGACCTCAGCCTAGGGACACATCTTTAGGGCTTACTCATAACGCACAAAAGGCAGAAAAACATTAAGGGCTGTATCCAGTGTATGTATAATACTTCCCCTTTTCCAGATGAGTGGTTTTCAAACTGTGGTCTGCAGACCTCTAGGGCCTTGGTCTATTTCTGTCTCTGATGTGCACTGAAAGGATCTGCACATGGGAATTTCCTAGAGGTGTCTGCACATCCCTTTAAAAGTATAAAGGATCAGCAAATTGAGAGGTGGGGAAATTCTGCTCATAAAAAGCATTTTTTGAGGCCAAACACATCAATGATGAGAGTGGAGAGGAAAGGATGGGTGTCTGAACACTCCAGCTCTGTGTGACCCTGGGCACTCCCATACAGAAAGTATTGCTATTAGCAAGGGCTAAGACCCCATCAGCCTCCTCCTTCCCCTTTCCTCCTGTAAATCCACAACTGATTAAACACATTAATTAACTGTCAAACCTTCCGCAGCTCGCCATCAATTAAATCTGTTTTATGTCCATTTTATCTATCTATCCAGATGCTTTAATGAGTCTCCACGATTGCAATTCGTCAGCACTTCCTAGAAGTAAAACACACCAGCAGTCTTCTCCCTCTCCCTATGCACAACTTACACAATACCTCACCTAATGGTGCTCTGAGCCCAATTCATGTTTTAGGCTCAACTACAATGCAAATAACAATAATGGTTAGCAAAAAGGAACTGTCTTTCCATTTCCAGACAAAAAGTTAATATTGTGTCTTCGTAATCCATGATACGATGATTTAGTAGTGCCATTTGTGTCTACTGATTCCCTAATGTAATGACTTACTGCCACAGGGATATGTACATTAACTCCTGTTTGTAAATTTTTAGCAGGTTCATAAATACACCATGGCCTTATTGTGTAACCTCATGATCTCTCTGAACCCAAAAAAGTTTACAATTAATAATAAATTATAAGACTTGGGGAAAAAGTGAATCAGGCTTCATTAAATGATAAAATCCATCAGGAGCCAAGGGCAAGGGTAGGGACTTAGTTAATTTGTGAGACTAACATAATTTTGAATTGTTGGAAAGATATTAACTGTGGAAATTTGTAATACAGTTTTAGATTGAAGATCATCCCAAGGAGACAAGGCCAAGTACCTATCTGACCTTCTCCAGGAGAGAGAGAAAAAAAAATATATATTTGGTTATGTTGGCAAAATTCAAGGACTTACGTGATCTCCAGCTGTAATGATAAAGAAATCAAACATCAAATAGCTGAGCCACCACTGCAAGAGACCTGCATGCAGGTGTTCCAGCTGTAAAGAGGTCTAAGCAACCAACCCTTGCCATCCCCCACCTTGTTTTGTACTCAGCACAGAAAATAGCCATATCACATCTTCAGGCTTAAGATTTCAGTTCCACAGCAGCAAGACATAAAAGCTCTCCAGTAGCCTCACTTCTATGTCATGCCTCCACAACAACGCATTAGAGCAGTTAATCATTTATATCCTATTTATCACCACTGTGCTGTCAGAATCAGAGACTAGACCACTATGTTCGTATGAGCTTCCTACATTACACAGGCATTTAAATTTGGGACAGTAATATCAGTAGTGAGGAGACTTTATTTTCCTCTACCATCATATGCAAGCAAATACCATCAAGTTCAATACACAAGGACATACAAGAAAATATGTCTCGGAAAGATACCCAAGCTCAACAGAAAGAGTCCAGAGGAAGATGAATTAGCCAGTCTACTCAAACTCCCATGGCAGTTGCACTACCACTGTAAGGATGTGCATCCCATTTCCAATGTAATTTTTTTTAAGTCCAATATTCAGCTTTTAGCATTTCTTAGGACTTTTTCCATTAGAGGGGCCCACACTTTGAGGCAGCAGAATAACATGGAATATAAGAGTAGGTGTAACTTTTAAAAGAAAAGTCAAAATACACTCATTTTGAACTAGTAAGTAAGGTGTTGGCATCCTAAATCCTCTGCTTTTTTAACCATGTTTGGTATTTCTCTTCTCAGGGGAGCAAGAGCTTTATCTTCCTTAACTGAAATCTTTTAAAACTGTATAGTCTTCTGTCAGAAAATGGTGATCTGACATAACTGAGCTGTGTAGTGTCTGCACGAATATATTGACTGTATAAAAAGAATCACTCAATGTTATCAAAACCGCTTTGAGTGCAAATACATATTTCACAAAGTATTTCAGATATCTTTGAAGTATTTATGTTGTAATTAACTAAAAATACCTAATGTGTATTTCACAAATTAAACCAGTAAGCCAACTGGGGCTTTCATCCCAGTTTGACATGATAAAATTTTGAAGTGTCAAAACCAACTTCAGGACAGAATTTCCATTTCTGATGCCAGCTGTCATGACGGCCCTCAAAAACCGCAGATCATACTGCTCTGATCTCACCAGGTCAGGAGCTTTCAATTACTACTTCCTACCTGTTATTCCCACTTTCACATGGAAAGGGAGAACTCACGCAAGACCATGGCATGTCAAAGATTTATGCAGGCGGCAGGGAAAAAAACTTTCTTCAACTGGGACTGTGCCCACACGTGTTGTGTGGGCTGCAGCTGGAGAGTAAAAACTACCAAGGCCAACGACTCATCCACTGCTACAATTTATTGTCATCTCTGATCTCCTGACATAGACACATGAATAATCACTCCCTCACTATTTAGACCACCTATCAGTTTTGTCAAGAAGTATAGCTATGCCAACAGAGGGTGGTAACTTCTGGTGATGAGCAGCTGAGATCACTAGTCTGTATCCAAGATTGACTGCTGCTTTGATTTAACTCTTCTGTTGCAGGTAAACTCTAGGTTGACACTTGGCCTGGAGTATAGGAAGAAATACAAACTCATGCAGGTTGCACTCAATATGCATTGAGCTCTTTATACAAAGTTTTCCAACAGTGAAAAAGTTGCATTTGAAAACCCACCAGGTAGTCATTACATCAAAATATAGGTAAGTATAACCACCTTACAAACATCTATCACATCTGAATACAACACAGATATCTTCCTACCAGAGTTTTCACATTCTGATTCTGGTCCCTCAGAGACCCATAAGATATGTTTACAGCTTCCATAAAAATCAACAAGAGGGAGACTGTTATGTTAATTCACCATACAGGCGTCCTCATTCTCAGGAAATTTTGTAGGGATTTGCAAAAGAGATTGAAAACTACTGTTCTCTATCAACTCCCCATGAATCTATACGGTGCTGATATTAAATACCTCCATATATTATTTGCATTCTCTGCAGATGTTTGCATGCTGTGATTATGTACAATAACAGTGCCTTGAATCTGTGAAACACTGGCCTTATTTATATATAATGCCATACTTGGTATTTTATGTTCATATTTTCTCATAAGCCACCTTTATATATTGCATTGGTGGGAAACTATTGAAACAGCTTTGAAAACAGAAAACACTCAATCACAGGTCAATTTTTCTGCCAATTCACTTTCATGTTTATCTAGGGAGAGAATCTTGGCTTCAGTGGTGTCAGAGCAAATTTCCTCACTGACTTGAGTGGTCCCAGAATTTCAGTCAGTGTGTTACAGTATTTTTATTGCATCTCAGGCAAAGTAATTTCTATCCTTTCCTTTTGGAAACTATTTAATACCTCAATGAACTTCACCATAAGGTTTTTCT
The DNA here is from genome assembly GCF_000699245.1 of Pterocles gutturalis. NCBI lineage: Eukaryota > Metazoa > Chordata > Aves > Pterocliformes > Pteroclidae > Pterocles > Pterocles gutturalis. The sequence goes on from NW_010126398.1 coordinate 66,235, forward strand.
CATTCTTATTTCCTCCCATCACTTCTAGCTCTGCCCAACACACATTAACTAATTCCTTCTCCACTCAGTGTTTACACACTTCAAATATTCATAGAGGGCTACGTTTCTCCACTTTCCCATCACTGCCAGATGCACCAGCTTTCATTTTTGCCAAGTTGAATCTTCATTTGTTTTCGTACCAAGTCTCTAATCTCTCTAGGTATCTTTATATTATTACTATTTACTTTCTGTTAAGTACTGACAGTATGCCAGGTGCCTTCAGTTTGCCAGATGCTGCACATAGTGGGAAGGCACAGTTCTCCTGTGGACGAGAGACTAAAAGACAAAGCAAAGATGGGACAATATTCTCACAGCTCAGGGCATATGGTTAGGCTTAGAGTGTGGGTGCAGCTGTGAAACTAGTTTGAGGGATGAAAATAGGCAGGTCCCTTCTGTGGTCCTGGTAAAAGAAAGAATGGATTTCCTGACAGCATTGGAAGGAAAAGTTGTGCTAATTTTGTGGAATTTTTATGGAAAAGTGATGGCAACAAGGCTGAGAATACGAGTTGGGAAACAGGGCAGTGTGCAGAATGAAAAGAAGTGCAGGTGCCAAACCACCACCTGTCTTAGATGACCATGGCCCCAGCAAAGGGAGTGGTGGCATCCATGAGGAAATTACCCTAGGCACCTTCCTCAGGAGTGAAGGCACTGAAAAAAAAGGATGAAACTACCACCACCAAGGCAAGAGACAATGAAGGGGTGATCAAGTGGACAACCAGCCTGAAAACACATGAGGAAAGGAGTGAAGCCAAAAGCAGCCTCAGAGGATCACAGATGAGACTGGGAAAGACAACGTATCCCTAAACCTGCCAACGCTGGGGGCAGCGGCTTTTCTGTCCTGCCCTGCACCCTCCCTGCGGTTCTACTTATCTGGCTAGTATCCATGCAAGACACATGGATGCATTATTTAGTCTTTCTTCTATCTATAGCCATAGTCCACTTCGGAGGACCAAACATATTTTTTTTGTCCCCACTGCATAGATTTATGGGTCACCCTAGAAGGGATGAGACAGAGACAGTCCCAAGCAAGTCCCATCAGAGAAGAGAGGGAGACATGGAACACTAAAATTATATGCATTCAAGCCTTTAAGAAGCTCTCGTGCTCCCAAGAGCCACTTTAAGGCTTGTCCATACACACAGATATGAAAGTACTGGCTCTCAAGGAAATGGAATACTACATATAGTACTGCACAGATGTGGGAGAGAGTTAGGACTTGAGGCCGGAGTAGAAGCAACCTTGACTGCATGAAAGCCAGAGCAATAGCCACTATCATTCTATTTCTCCCAGAAACAGCACTTTTGCAAAGAGCACACCCCTCTTTTCAGACAACCCTGTTCCCTCCCAGAAACCTACAGGCAAGAAGACTGTAAATAGCAGTTTCACACCAATTAGCTCCATGCTCTGCAAACAGTATCGGAGACTCAGTGCGGTGTTTCTAAGGGCTTGTTATTCTGGAGTACTACATATATATATTTCTGTGTAATTGATCTGTTCTACTTTAAAGAGGCTATCAGGAAGATATGTGGGCAATTTATTGTAGAGGTAAGAGAAGGAGGGGCAATGGGAGTTAACCTCAGATTAGCTGTGTTTACACAAGAGTGTTTTACAGTCCCAGCTCCTGGAATGAGACCAGAGCCCACACTGTTCTCCTCTGCCTCCCCAGCACCCCGCTTGCCCCTGGAGAAGAAGGCAGGCACAGCAATAAAAAGTCAGGGGAGCCAGCCTCAGTCATGGCACGACCAAGATAAACACAGAGCATACTCTGCCCCATAGCATGGATGCCACTTTTGGGCACAGGTTTATAGTGCTGTATGTCACAGAGCTCAAGCATAACTGCCTAAAGACATGACTACACGGATATGGCCTAAATTAGGTGCCATTTGGCTATAGCAACTTGGCATGCCTGACCAGCAAGAAAGCTGGCAAGTGCTGGTGGCAAATATACAGAGTACTGGAGTATCTCAGAAATGCCAAGGTCCATGGCCTCAGAAATCCCTTCCATAACCTGAAGATAATATACCACGGACAGAAACAGAAGAGGCAGGCCACAGAACTATGACTACCACCATTTTTTATCCAAATACAGAAACTAAGAGCAACCAGGGCTACTCCAGCCTCCTGCAGAGCAAAAGGCATAGCCTCCACCGATAGTTCCTGCAACACACTTGTAACTTCTGGCTCACACCATGCGGCCTGTGTAGAAGACTGCCAGGGCCAGACTGAAGACTTGAGTGCTGGTGAATTCCCCTGCTTCTGATAGAGCTCTTCCAACAGCTCATTACTCTCCTGTGCCTAATTTCAACTCCCAGTTTGTCCAGCTTCTGTATCAAGTTCTGGGATCTCTTCACACCTTTGAGTACTAGATTAAAGAGATGTCTTAGATCAGACAAATTCCTCCCAGGTTAGCTTTATTCAATGATCAAGACCCTTCACTTTGATAAGGTAAATAGACAGGAATGTCAATGCCTTCTCTTGTAGATGAGAATATTCCCAACCCCGAATCTTTCTTGTAGTTCACTCTGCCATTTTCATCTTTTGATGTGTGAACCCCAAAACTGAAACAAGAACTGGAATGAGTACACTGGTATACATCTACTTAATCCATTTTACTGAGGGCTCTGCAGCAAGTAGCAATATACCCCATTTACTTCTGCCAGTCCAGCCAGAAAACATATGCAAGCATCACAACCTGGAACAGAGAGATCAAAAACCTGGTAAGAAAGAGATTTCTCCAAAGCATATAGGAAATATATCTGGGATCTTCATGAGGACCACATGATTGGCTTGTAGTCAGGATCCAGACAGGATTTTCCATTTGAAGGGTTCTACAACAGCTCTCCAGCTGTAACTCAGCTCCCTGCAATCACTAAAACCACTCAACAGCACTTCACAAGGGGACTGCTGTACTGCCAGAGTGTCAAGGTCAGCATTTGTAAGCATGGCCATCCACCCACTGAAATGAAACACCTGTCAAAACAGAAGACATGAGGCAAACCCTCTACTTGTCTCCTACTCTGGTGTCCCTGAACAATGTCGCAAGTACTCATGTTCAGTTCATTAATACCAGAAACCCAAAGTAATTTACCAAATCAGTCCAGCACGAGACAGCTCCCCCAGCCAATGGCTGTCCCACAGTCTTTATTTAGGGATGCCTGACTTCACAGGATTAATATACATCTTCCTTACTTAAGCTTACTCATTGCTCCATAGAATTGGCCTCACCCTGCCATTAGTTAACATGCAACCTCTGTTATGTGTAGGCTTTACAAGAAGTGATTTTATCATCTCTTCCCCACAGAGACATCTGTTTCGTTATTGTAACAAGTGAACTTTTCCATTTCTTTTTAGGGGATGGGGAGAAGATCTGCTAGTTTTAGAATAAAATAGCAGCTTGATGAACAGACCTTATAGGAAAGTATTAAAACCACATGAGGGTGACAGGAAAGACGACAAAACTGTCAGTGAAGGAAGAAGCTGAAAGAAGTGATCGCTGAAGACAGATCAAGGGGAAAAGCTGTAAAAACAAACCAAATCAGAAACATAAGCAGGAGCCCTGAGATGTAGGGCCCTGAGAACAGAAACTGATTTTGATGCACAGCACAATGAAGAAGCACTGAAGTGACTTAAGGAGGCAACTGTATAATTAAGAGATCTCTAGACACCTTTTCAAATATGTCATTGACTTGCAGTCACGGTGAGCTAGCAGAACAGCAAAGCAATACTGCAGGGGCCATCAGCTTGTTGCTTTTCCCCCATGCTAGTATCCAGAGCTTCTATATTGTTCTGGAAAACTTCAAAAGCAAGAAAACATGGGCAGAAACGTGATCTTTTTTTCTGCCCTTTTAAAGTTATTTTGCTGTAGCGTCTTGGTGAAAAGTTCTATGGAAAGCCAAGTCAGGGATCCACACAGATAATGCAGAAGAAATACATCTATTGAATAGGAGCTATTTAAATATTTGATGGCTAATATATTAAATGTTAATTGAAAACTACAATGATTTTCTCCCCTGGACAGCACACAATTAACATTTAATTTGTTATAAAATATTTAAAGTTATGAAATATCCAAGGGCAACTGAAATGTCTCTTCCACCAAATTGTCTTGGGACAATGTGTTAAGGGGACAAAAGGTCAGGTTAGCATTGCAGTTCCTCCGGTGATCTGTACAAGAGACATAGGAAAAGGTTCTAGAGCTGGCACGGTTCAAGGACATAGTCAGAGGACATGAGGTGACACACACAGGTATCTGATCTTGTCTCATCCAGGTTAAGCGAGATCACAAATCCTCATGGCTAGAAAGCACCCAGCTTGAAAAGCACTGTGGTGACTACTCATTCCTCAGAGGAAAGCAAATGCTGTGCACATGGACCAAGCATCTATTTTAATGTTATTTTTTTCAGAGGTGCCAGTAAGGGATTGGAGTCTTAACTTCTCTGCATTCATTCTCTCCAAAACATATTGACAAGAATAAGATTCAGATGATACAGAGCTACCTATTTGGCTGTGCCAAATGCTTCACTAGGCATCAGTGATGGTAATTAGTTTGGGATGTTAAAATTAAGCCAGTTGTTTAGGACCTGAACACCAATCTATCTTGTTTGCCATAGCAAAGTTGAACATCCTAGCACTTCAGAAACTTACCATAGTGCCTTGTTTAGCAGGATGGGTAGGAAAGCTTTGCTAAGACTTAAATGTGGGAAAGGATCTTTTAACTAGTCCAACAGTGAATCCTTCAGCAAATTTAGGAAAGCTCAGCCTCTATAGTCACGATATTTTTGAAGTAAAGCTCAAAGAGCAACCCATCAGTTTCACTGTGCATCATTCAGGAGACAAAGGGAATTCATATACAAGCAAACCAAACCTCTTTTGCAGGTTCCTTTGATTAAAGAAGTGGCTCGCATTTCTAAGAAATCCTGAGTAGCTGCAGGTTCCCCTACTCAACTCCACATTTTTTGTCCTTGACTTACCTCAGCTTTAAAAAAGCTCACTCCTTAATGCAGCTTCAATTCCTAATTTACCTGGGCTCAGGCCTTTCATTGACTGTTTCCTAAAAATCTGCTAAGCAAACTCTCAGTGTTAGGCTTGTAACAATGGATTATTTCTACCTAGCAGGCTCCCAGCTTCTAGAAGCTCCTCTCATTAACTGCTTAGAAACGTTTGACTACTGTGGGGAAAAAAACCCAAAGTGTTCAGTTCATTACTATGTGGAAAATGGTACCAGGGGAAAAAATACAGGCCTTTATCAGATGGAGGTCTCTGGCCTTCATGCTACACACTGGCTCTCTCCTTCCTTCATGTTCTTTTGATAAAAGCCGTGTTGTCACCTGCTGCCGTGGCGAATCAGCATCACTTCATGCACAAGTATACAGCATCGCAGAAAACTGCATCCAACAAACTGCAAGGCTTGTCTCTGGGAACTGAGTGACAGCTCACACCAAGGATCTCTCTGGGCCAAAGCTGGTGGTCCTGGGCCCTGGCTATAAGGCAGAGAGGGAGCCTTCTGCCT
>NW_010126398.1:71811-90563 GCF_000699245.1 Pterocles gutturalis
GTCTTTCTGCCTCTGTGTGGTAGAGAAAAGAGCATTATAAGACCACATAGAGAAGGCAAGGGTGCCTATACACTCAGAGGATCATAGTAGTCATGGAGGATAAAATGACGATCACGGTCATGGTGATGATAGATGGCTACAAGAGATGAGTCTGGCAGCCTGCTTAGTGCCACCAATACAGAAGCTCCACACACAGAAAACTCCAGGAAGCTGAAGGGGTGCCCAAATGAAAAGATCTGTTCAAGTCAATTCTGACTCACTGATTCAGAGATATTCTTCATTTCACACACTTGATGGCTCAGCATGTTGGAAAGCAGCATTTTGGTCTGACCTCTTGGAAAAAGAGGTCTTTTTTCAGTTTGTCTCTTCTTGCTCAATGAGCCAAGTACAGTGGGAAGCCTTGGAGGATTTTTGCTGGATTCTGTCCTGCCCCAAATATTTCCTAATATCTCCAGCATTTCAAATGATGTCCAAGCAGAAGAGGCCAGTGAGAGGCATTACAGGTTTTGCAAGTAATGTTTCCATAGGAATAAGATTTTGCTTCTGCAGAATGATTCTGTCCCTTACTGACACAAAACTAGCAAATAAACTTATACACTTTTTGGTCATGAAAAGAGAAGAAACAGGAGACTGTAGGTATACAAAAGGCCAAAACTGATAAGCTTCTTCAGAGCTGGCCAGAGCATCTTCAGAACACTTCTGTGAGGAAGAAGTGCTGTAGCACGTGAATGATAGGTATGAGCAGACATAGGACATGAGTTAATGAGGTTCTTTAGCTCAGCCTGTTTGCCAACCAGATCTTTGATCACAGCTTGGGCTTCTTTATTCCACCATGTCAGATTGCCCCTTCTTGATTCACCCTGTTCTCTGCCAGAAATGAACTTGCCCAAGCAGGACCTGTTGTCCTGGTATTGTGGCTGCCACTTACCTATCCAGTGGATCTAGCCTTGTGGCAGGTTCCTGTAACACCATAGTATATCAGTGTCATACCTAATTACCATTCTCTGAGGAGTGAGCCCATTAACAAGCTGCACTGAAACCAGATCTGCATACTAATTAGGGAGCTGCCTTGTAGGATATTAATTAGGGGTGACACTTTCAGGGCAAGTTCTACTTTCCTTCTTTGTATCCCATTTGAGACATGGTTGGGAAATGTGAGTACAATGCAAATAGAGAAAACATGGGGCATTATGGGGACAGCCTGTTGCCAGAGCAGAAGACAAGAACAGAAAAGTTATAACTATATTCATTTTAGAACTTGCTACTCTCTCAAGAAAAATTCTAGAAAGACCCTAAAAATATTTTCCTCTCCCATTCTTTTAACCTAGAAAGGAAAGTTGTGAGAAAATTTGTTTCTTTGTCTCCACAGAGATAATCCTCCTGCTCCTTTGATTGACACTCTTCTAGGTCCCTAGTACAAAAGTCTCCTAGAAGTCCAGCAGCCTTGGCAAATGGCTGGGGCACATACAAGGGGATCAAGAACTCAGTTTCTTGTCCTGGCTCTGGATTTAATACTTGCTCCTTAAGTTCTCACTTTTGTTTATCATCTTTAGTCCAATACAGGACCTTCCTCATACAGCCCTGAACACTAGATTCACAGCCACAGCGGCCCCCACTCCCATCTCCTACAGCACCACCCTGCACCCACAGCAACCAAGAAGAGCCAGCAAAAGAGCAGGCTTGCAACTTATACCAGAACCTGGAGACAGGTTTTACAGCACTTTACAGATTACTGTGTTTTCTTAAGACTGAAGGTGAAAAATAAGCAGCAGGAGTGAGAACTCCACAGCAAGGAAGACCCTGTTTAGAAGTGTGCACCACTCATTTCTTCACTGCACAGCTTCATATATCGTGTTTGTGTACAATTCACACATCTGTCAACACATCACTGTACAAATAATTTCACCTCCCACTAAACTGCTGCCACCTCACTTACTATATTCTGAATGCATCCCCTGCCATTAGTTCCTGGGTGTCTCACAAAACGAGGAAATAAGCAAAATAACTGCTAGACAGGATCATGTCTGGAGGCCACGCAGTGCAGGGTCCTGACTCCTGCTGTGATCAGCACCAGAAGCTGCAGAGTAGCGTGTGCAATTATGCAATTAACAACTTGCCAACAGGGGAAGTTTCCTCCTCAATGCCATCGGTTATTAGTGAGCAGATACCCTCAAGCATGAAGGTTTGCATCCCTTCTGCATTTTTAACCTGTCTAATGTAATTGTATATGTTCTCACTGGCTATTTCAATATGTCTTCCCCTTCCGAATTCTGCTGAGCTTTTGACTCCAAAGTTATCACATGGCAGTGAGTTCCACAGGTTAGCGGCACTGTAAAAGTGTAGATATTTTTCCCCTCTTAGAAGGGAATACAGATTAAACAATGCAGATTTCTTGCACATTTTAATGCTCACATGTATGCTTTATTTCAGCTTCTTTCTTTAAGAGGTTAAACTCCAGCTGCTGGTTTGCAAGATAGACTTGTTTAAGTTATTGGCACCAGAGACACTCAAAACAAATGAATAAAGAAGATAGCTTGGCATTTCTTTTCCACATGGGAAAAACTGGAAATCTGTCTGTCATTTCCTTTTAGTGATCACTTAGTCTGAATCCCTTGATTTCCTTAACAGAAGCAATAATGCACAGGTAACATTTTTTGGGTCAGCAGCTGCTGATGAAGTTAACAAAACACTGCACTTTTTACTCCAGGCTGAGGTCACTCAGCTGACATCACAAGAACAGTTACTCCACAAGGGAAGACAAGCCAGGAGCTGAGCATATCTACAGCATGCACACAATCCTTTCAAACCAGGGCACAGCCCCACTGTATGAGAAGAGGGCAAGAGCAGGTTCTGTTGACTGTCCAGTGAGGAACAGCAATGAAATGAGCCAGATCCTGAGTTCATGTAGGAAGTCCAGTCAGCAAGTTAAGGCAACTAGAGATAAGACTACATGCAAAATAGCTTAAACCAGGACTGAGAGTCTGGGCCAGAGCCTAAAAGCAGCTCTTGGGTCAATGGCAGAGGGTGCAAGGGTGGAGGTTCCAGGAGAGGATGCTCAGGGTCATTAAGCCACACAGGTGCACTCAGGGCCTTGATACACAAATTATTAGCTTGGACTCTCATCCACATGAAAGCTTCAGTGGCAGAAAGCAAGCCTTTCCCTTGTGCTGAGGCGCTGTAAAATACCTGATGGCCAACGAAATTTTGAGAGTTTTATAAATTCCTGTTTTATAAATTCTATTCCTCAATGGATGCAGGCAAGTTGGGGTGACTGTTGGTGAGCAGAGTTAGTTGCATTGACTCTCATACTGTTTTTTCAGTTGCCCTAATTAGCATTGTAACTGACAGCTTTCCAAGAAGTATGTGAAGGACCAAGGTTCACGTCTGGTTTATTCTCTTCCTCTTGCCATGGAGAAGACTGTGCCTATTTTTTGTTTCAAAAGGGTTTGGAGATTGTATCTTGAGGTCTACTGCACTTTTTTTTTTTTTTTGTGAGGAGGAACACTTGCACTTTGAGGAGAGGTCAGTGGGATGACAGATAACCCTTAGCTCCTGTAGGAGTTCAGTGCATCTCAGACTAGCTCCTGTAAAGTGTCTGCTGTCTTCAGACAGAAACTTAGGCCTTGGAGTCAATGATTCCTGTCCAGCAATATGGATTCTGTCTCTGCCTGCACCCTGAGCCACTGATACCTTAGCATACAGCCTTGAGATTAGCCTTGCCTAACTTCCATACTGCAAGCTGGGAGTGTAGCCTTGGGCACAGTGGAAGCAAGCATCCCACCACATGTGGAACCACGGGAACCCACATGTACTCACATGATAACTTGCTGCCAGGCACAGCCTCCAAATCAGAGCCAAGGGCTGGCTGTGAAGGAGCCACTGAGCCCAAAGTATTTGTGCTTTTTTGCACAACTTGCTTTCACTGAGGACAAGACACGGCCCTTGTGGCTGCCTTTATCCCACGGGTACAGAGCAGCGATGTCTTCAAAGGAACATTGCTGGGCTCTATTCCCGGATTCATCTGTATGCTAGGGATGATTTCCCCAGCGGTTTTCTGCTCTGATGCTGGTGAGTCATCCTCTCGCCAGAAATGATGTATCCCAGTTGGTTCTAAACATGCTTTGGAAGGGCAGGTTTTCTGTCTTTGGATTATGCCAGATGGCATCAAGTGATTAGTGGGTTTAATATAACAAACTTCCTGGAGGAGGAAACTCCTAGATCCCACTAGAGGGTCTTCACCACCCCTCTGGTCCTTCCCCTCCCAAACTTCAAATTACAGTAGCTTGGCCCCTGAAGCACAACTGAGTCCTCTGCTACTCTATCAATACACCCTGAACATTTTTTTCAGGAAAAAAAATGTAAAGCATTTCCAGCAAAAGCTTTAAATGTCATTTTGTTTGCCAAGAGATGCTGCCTCCTGCTTTGGTTATCATTACGAGAAAGCATCTTTGCTTAGATCGGAAAACAAGTGACGATTTTTCCCTGAGTCGCTCGTATCTCTAGCTAAGCAGCTTCTGCAACCCCTGGCAAAGGGACATGGCCTGTGTTGAACAGCAGAAAATATTTGGAGTCCCATTTTTAAAAAGCACCCCTTTCTAGGCATAACCTCACCACTTCAGATAAAACGTGTTGTCAAACATGTCTCCCCTGTCTTCCTTCTCGCAGATGAGACCAGATAGATTGTGTGACTGGTATTTTTTGGGCTGTAATCCATGCTAACAGGCTGTGCACATAGCCTCTCTGTTGTGCCTAGAGTCCACCTATGTATATACTATGGCTTCATATTTCAAGTCAGTAATTTTTGATACATTTCAAGTAAGAGGTATTGAGGGAAATCACAGCTCCCTTCATAAGAAGTTTACAGCAGATAACAAATAAGCTACCTGAGTACCTTTCCCAATAGTGATCCATTGCCTTCTAGGGTTAGTTTAGAAAGACGATGCTCCTCAGTTTCCCAGTAGGCTTTGAGGGAACAACATTTCCCATGGTCCAATGCACTCTCACCTATGGCTGAGTGGTTCAGAGCACTAGAACATGAAGGGTTTCTTAAGGTTTTCTATTCCTGGCAGTTTTCTGAGCAGCTCTTTATTTCAGACATAGCCTCTCTGCTCATGTAGTAACTGCTCACACCTTCCAGTCTTTGTTACTCTTATCTTGAGGAAATATTTAAGCAAGGGCAAACATCTTCCTTGTGAAAGAGCAGAGTGAGGACCTCACTTCATCAAGGAGCATCACCATTGCCACACCAAATGTCAGGTCCCAGGGGCACCTTAGGTGTGACATTAAAAAAACATTTAGCTACGGTATCTTTTCCTCAGCAGGGATTTTAGAGCTTGTGACAACTGAAAATTGTGCCTTCTTCTGTTAAACAGGATGACAGCACAGTTCCTACCTCTCTCACAATCTGTCCTGAGTGGTTGACCATAAACTGCCTGCATGGACAGCCCATTATCCCATACGGTGCCCAGGATCAGAGATTCTGAACATTGCTGTAACACAAAAGCCAAGTGATCATGAATTAAGATTTATGGCACATCTGCAGACCCTCTTTTACTGACATACTAGCATCTTTTTACAGATTGAGCCAACATAGTTTAGGAAGGTAGCAGTTCCTGCTGTTTGTTACAGCCCTCCATATGAGAGGACTGCCTTGAGATCTGAAAACACTCATCTAAGCATGCCTAAGGAGTTGCATCCAGTTGCTCCAGCTGGGTCTGCCAAAGACTATTGCCTGTGCTTTCACTACCAGCTCTGTCACATGCAATCAGTGCCAACCAAGGATTTAATCATTGCAATACCTTACCTTTCCTTCCCACGCCAAGTCACAATCCAAAATGTTCATGCCAGTGCCTATATTTGCTCTTTGCAGCATAAATGGAGAATGTGGCATCCAAAATGGCTTCCAAAATAGCCATCATGCTGAGGAAAGAGAAAAAATTAACATTGTACGTAGTAACCCTGAAGGACAAAGACCATCCCCGAAACCAAATGATCCTGAAGACATGGACCATAATCTACATATTAAAAGGCAGAACAAGGGCATATGGTCCACAGCATCTCCTTTCCAGATCTCTGTGTCATTTAAACATCTCTACTGGTCTGGATGTACCATGACACTGTACATCTGAACATCACATGCCCGCTTAGTCAAGGAGTGACAAGGAGACCATGGAGAGGAGTGTGAGCTCATGCAGTGGGAACGGTGGCAGCATATAATGGGGCAAAAGGACACATACGTCATATCCCTTTTTCAGAAATTCAGGAGGGGGAAAACACAGAGCTGCGAATGCTGAGAGCAGCCCCCAGTGCACACTCCATTGAGGTCACCCTTTCTTGGCCAATAACAGCACTGTTTCTGACTTTTTGCTATGCTTGTCCCTTGCCCCCTCTCTACCTTCCATTTGTAGCTTCTTTCAACAGAGAAGTGTTTAAGTTTCTACAAAACAAGATGGCCATGCTTCCCAGACACTGCATCCCATGTACCAGCCACATTTTCCACAGCACAGTATCCTGACAGCCACATCACAGCAAGGATCATGCACAAACAACTCTTACGTAAAATGTATTTGCTGGTACTGTGCATCACTTTTGACTCAAATCTGAAGTTTGTCTGTGTTCATGCAGCCTCCCTTTACCTGGTCATCTTTCTCAGAGCAAGCTGCTGTTTTCATTGCCACCTTGTTACTGTTCTCTCTTGCCCCTGCTCCTCACACAAAAATGCACCTAGTTGGGTGTGTTATTCATCACCTAAATGTCCCTCAGCAGCTCTTCAGACCTGGGAAATGGCTGAAGTAACACTGAGCCTCAAAAAGTGAGATGCCTCACTTTTTGCTTCATCTTTTCCTGGCTCTTTCTCCTCTTTGCACCCACCTTCTTCATCTCTGTCTAGGCAGAAGTGATCCATTCTGCAACAGTACTTAACCACAATTCCAGCCAAAACCTACATGAAACTAACACCTGGCCAGAGGGTGCATGGCTGTGGCTGGGACTGAGGTCTCAAGATCTCTGCTCTTCTTTTGTCTGTCTGGCTAAAAAATGTAGCAGTACACAAATGTTTTAACTGAATGTCATGGCCAAACTGCTCCCCAGTGACCTTCTTACTCCTTAGTTTTATTCCATACTTCCCTACTTCCCTGCCTTATTTTCTTGATGTTACCTGTACATCTTTTGCTCTCTAGCCTGGCTTTCAATGCCCTTGTGCTTGCCCTCTATAATTTCATGTGCCCCACTACCTGCATGTCTCAGACAGCTGCACTGTGCAGCCACTTCACCTCTCAGCAACCTACTGCCAGCCTGCCGTGGAGAATAGCAGACATCAGTCACAAGCCATGCTCTGCAAGCATCTGCAGAAGACAGGAAGTGAGGATGCCCCTCCTCTTCAGTTGGCAACAGCATTCAGGCAGGGGGTTCTCAGCTTTTTGCCTTAGCCATCAGACTGTGGGTATTTCCATACAGCCCAGGATACTTATAGGCATCTGGGAATCTTTGGAATAAATAAAAATTGAGTAACCTAGGGGTCTTAGCAGCTGCAAGAGCTGGACAGCAGTTGTGACTACATGGGAGAGTGACTACATCCTAAATGCAAGATCAGAATTTAGTTTTAGTCCTACTCTGGGCATCAGATAACATGGACCATAACGCGTCTCTGCACAGCCCACTGAAGAAACCTCTCTCCCTCCCTGATACTGAAAGGACCCAAACCCCTTTATGATACAGAAAGATGTTTGTAGGATTCAGCCTGACACATTTTTCCAGCCTCACAGCTATTGGCATATATTTGCCCTGACTCTGCCACGGGCTGATGAAGCCTCTTCAGCCAGTAAGACATATCACCCTTGATAGGATGCTGGTAGTAAGTAGGCTTGGAATCACTTCCCTGCACCTGGGCAGCCTGCAGAGATTGCTGAACATACCTGGCAAAGCAGAGTCACCCAGTTCTCAGCTGCTTTGCCTTTTCCTTCAGGTCCTGTCCAGGAGGTATCTATGCTCTCTGCACTGCCACCAGGAGGTTTGTTGGCAGGAATCTGCTACCTTGTGGCCACGGTGGTATCCCACTTCAGTCCAAGCCAAGGTGCCTGGAGACCAAGGCTCTTACCTTCATGCTTTGCAGCTTAATCAAGGTGAAATATGATATGCTGTTCTGAGGACACGAAATGCCAGGATGGCAGATGGCAGGGAAGAAAGGTGAGCAGAGCTCTCTGCTGGCATCCAAGATCCTGGGAGAAACCAAACCTGCCCCAGCAGGGGTCAAACACCAGGGCAAGTAAGAAGAAAAAGCTACCAAGAAGAGTCCTGATTCTGTTAGAAAATTCAATGGTGAAATATTACAGAGAGATTAAAAAACAATATAATGACTTAATTTATTGAGAGTTAATGTCCTGATCCCTCATTGACAAGGAAGAATCAAAGGGAGGTGAAATCGTTAAACAGCATAATTGCCCCTAGCTCAAGCTCAAGCTGTCCTCTTCCGTTTGAGACTTCCACAGCTCAGAGAGACGCAAGCTGCATGGCAGAGACGGACGTCAGTGAACACAAATGCATCTGTGCTGGCGTGTGGGTGTGTGAGGGAGGCTGGGCAGGGCTCTGTCTGGGAAACTGGCATCCTTTCCCAATGCCAGCCGCTCCTCTAGGCAGCAGTAACAGCTGTACTGTTCAGTGTTTCTGTCATGTTTGCACACATAGGTCTCCAAGCACTTCACAGGAGAGGGAACTGTTGTTGTCTCAGTTCACCCAGTGAGAAAGACTGTAACAAGCAACTGGCCTCCAAGATCACCCAGCAGTTTAGGGAGGCAGAGAATCATAATCACAGGAGGCCATTAGCTCTGAGTGCCACCTGCTTCGCTAGATTGCCTCTCTTTTGGTAGAAAAAAAGGCAAAGATGAAGTCTCACAGCCCATCAAAAAACCCAGAGATGAATGGGAACCAATACAAAATACCAGCCACTATACAGATTCAGAGAAGAGCCGTAAACATGATTAAAGGGCTGGGGAAATTGATTCCAAAAAGAGAGCTAAATATGTATAGCTGCCTAGCTATACCCAGAGGAACATACTTAACCTGCTACAAGTAGTTGATGGAAGAATAATTGTCCTGGGAGGAATAAAGGTCTTACAGCTATGAAGAATAGGGTGAAATTAAAAGGGTGGAGATTTAGCCTCTGATGGGCACACTTGATAATGGAGATGCTGACCTGTCTCCCAGAGGAAAGCCTGTTGCTTTGCTCATGCAGAGCTGTCGGGGAGACAATCATTCTCTGGTACAGCAGTGGACTCTGGAGGTTTTTCCAGACCTATTTACTCGGTTTCTGTGGACTAACAGAGGTCTCCCATCTCAGTAGCCTGTCACTAAGGGTCAGGCTGGTTATTGTTTTATAAATTCTGATGACAGCTAAGGAATACCTGGCAAATCTGTATCACTGGAGAGTCTAACATTCACCTCCAGAAACAGAAAGCTACAGTAATAATACACAATGCCTCCAGCCCTTTGCTATAGAGGAAGAGGTGTTGATATTCTTGTCAGAAAACGGGGGTACTAAAATCTAGCATTTCTTCTCATTAAGGTTGTTTGCTGTAAAATGTTGTGATGGCAGAGCTCAGAGTAGTGCTATCTGAAAGCAGGAAAAAATATGGCAGTTGTGAAAAGAGGGCATTACAGTGTATAAAGGAGGCTTCTCTACACAGAGCTGATGAGTATAGGTTTAGCCCACTCCAATACCTTGCAAACCGCCTCTTACTGCTTAATGCAGAGGAATCGAATGGTCTGGGCTTTGCACATAAGGGAATCAAGTGTACTGTGTTCACCTGTCTCAGGCAGCACATTCTTTGAACATTCGCTGATTTATTCAGTAAGGATTCAGTATGTTGGACAAAAAACTTCTTGGCTGAACTGTGAAATAAAGTATCTGTACGGAAGAGGCACAGAGCAGAGGTCAAAGGCACTGCTGAGACCAGCCTTGTGCAGGGCTGTCTTCATAGATCTCCCGGCCTCAGAGTATCTTGCACCCCACACTTGTAGGATGGGGTCTGTATCTTTGCCCATCTCCCCAAACCCAGAGTACTTTCTGTTGTCATTAAACCTACCGTCTCCTCAGAAGTGTTCACTGTCTTCTACTGGGAGAAGCTAGTTTTCCACTTGTTTCTCACCTTTGTCTCCTCTGCCTTGCACCAAGAGAAAGGAACACAATGGTTTTGGGAGAGAGTTGCCCATTTTCTGCAGCTACTTTCCTCTTGTTCTCATAGTCAGAAGAAATCTGCTCTAAGGACATAACTGTTATTCATTTGTTTTAACTAAAGTAGCCTGACCTGAAGTTCATGCACACTGCATGTCAAGGCTGACCTCACTGTGTGTGGGGCTCCATGTTGACTCTTGTTAACCTTCAAGCATTTTAAGGGAATATCCCATGGTACAGGAGTCTGCTTTGCCTGCTCTACACTCCTTGGTCTAATATATATTGAGATTCCTATTGGATAACACAAGCAATGTGGGGTAGGAGCAGGTATTGAACTAACAAACTCCAGTTTTCATCTCCTATGACATCATGAGTGTTTCCAGCAACATTTTCAAAATATTGTCTGATAAAATAGAGGACACATAGATAGATGCTGTAATCAGAAGAGCCAAAATATGGCTGTGATGGCACACAAGTAGGAGAAACTATGAAGTGGGAAGATTTGGATTTAGGGTTTCATTACACTTTCAATACCACATCCGTATGAATGAGAAGCAGGACTTAACATTAACTTCCAATAGGTACTAACTGGGATTGGCTTTTCTTGGCAGAACACTGCTTCTCACCTGAAATAGTTGTGACTACAGCAATAAGACAGCACTAAGGGCAGGGATCACCAGCCTTGTCTCTTCAGGGGGCCAGTGGAAATTTCCCTTCAGAACTCCAGTGACAAGAACTGCAATATATCTCACCTAGGCTGCTGATAGATTTGCACAGAAGATGTTCCCAGACTGTGTAGAGACAGCCTAACAGCTCTCTATCCTTATTTTCTGCCCCTCACACATCAGGCAAAAAAATTACTGGGCTTATTTATGATAATATAAGGCCTCCTACCTGTCTTTGTGTGGGTTTAGTGACACATCCACAGTCACAAATATCAGGGCTGGATGCCATTTCCTCTACCAGCTGCAGCCGAGAAGACAGGATTGCTTGGTCAGATCTGCTGACTGAGATGCTGCTGCAACCAACCTGTTCCCCATTTCAGGGAGAAGGAGCTGGTTTAGCTTTAATAACAGGTCACTACTAACCTAGTTCAGATGGCTAAAACAGTATGTAGGGTCCTGACAAAAGAAACACCTTAGGAGGCAGGTCTGAAAAGAAAGTTACCCAGGGCAAGGGGGGCCATGCCAGAAAGCTGGAGTCACTGTGCCCTTCGTCTGGCACCGCAGCAGCCAGGAAAGGGTGGGTGATCTGTGCCTCCATGTGACAAAGTCTGGAAATGGAGGCTCATCATTTCATGAACATTGGGAACAGGAGCTGATCTGCCGTAAAAGAATCCAGCAAACTACTTGTTTTCTTCCTTCCCTCCTTTACAATTCTTCTTTCGCGTGCAGGAAAGCCAGCCCACCTGGTTTACAGAGCCTGTCACCGGGCCTTTAGACTGGAGGATCAAGCGTTTCCTTGTAGAATGTCAGCAGCACATGTTTCTGGGAGACTGAAGGGCAGGTGGTACTGCCTTATAAATCATCTAAACATGCCTAGTGTGATAAATGCCTGCTGTATTTTGCATAACATCTGGGACAGCACAGGACAGACCTTGAGGGATGGGAGGGAGCAGAAAGCGAACATTTTCTGAACGTTATGAATTGACAAAGACAGAGATGGTGTCACCATATGGCCAAAGAAACAGTCGGAGATGCCCAGTCCGCCTCCTCAGAGGGGAAAGGCAATGGCTGGGGCATAAATGCACAGCAACCAAAAGGTATTGGTTCTGTTTGGTTTTGTCAGGATTTGACAGCATTAAGAATAGTGTGGTCTCTGTGTGGCAGGCTGAAAAGACAGAGGGAGCATGAAAGAGGAGGAAAAACAGTGTGGCTTTCAGATGGACTGGTTGGTTAATTCCTCTGGGGTTAAAAGGAGAAAGATCAGGAACAGCAGAAACCAAAATGGGGAAAAGGCTTCCAGGAATCACAATAGTAACAGGGATCAGGAGAAAGAATGTTTAAAGAACAAATCTGAAAAACAGTTTGAAACCTGAGCATTATTTTAACACCTTAGTTTGACCATACTATTTTGAACCATTTCCATCTATTCCTGAAAATAAATGTGATAGGACATCTCTTGTTATATAAGACACCTCTGGCTTCAACCTTCCTTGCTTCCAGCCCTCTCCCTAACATCTAGCTATCACAGCTGGAAGAGAAACCACCTGAGCGTATTTTAAACAGGCATTGGAGAGCATTACTCAGCACAGCCCAATGGAGCACTGAATCAATCATCTTATCACCCCTTATGTGATTGGATCATTCTTCTTGCTTTTGACACCAGTGTTCCAACCAATGTTTGGAGTTGATTGAATCCGAGGCACATCTGGAACCACAAAGAAAAAACACATGGAGAAACCTCAGGAAACCATCTCGCTTGTCCCTCACTATGAGGTAAAATGAACTAGAACTAAACCACTCCTGGTAAATGGCCACCTAATCTGCTCTTAAAAAGCTTTCCAGTGATGGGATCTCCACACTCTCCCCAGGCAATCCATTTTGGTCCTTCACTACCATGGCCATTTTATTTCTAGCCTGAATCTGCCTTGCTGCAATTTAAGCCCATTATTTCTTGTCCTATCCACCATGGATGAGAAGAACGGTTTATGGTCTTTTTCCTTGCAGCAGCCTTTTATATACTGGAAGACTGTTACCACCTTCCCCCTTCAGCCTTCTCTTCTGTAGGCTAATTAACCCAAATTCATTCAATCTTTTTTCATAGGTCATATTTGTCAGAACACTGATTACTCTTATTACTGTCCTCTGGAGTCTCTCTTCAGGTTCGTGCTTTCTTTATGAATAGTACTGGTGGAAAAATAATATTAAAAAAGAACAGATTGACCAGGGAAGTTGTGGATGCCCCATCCCTGGAGGTGTTCAAGGCCAGGTTGGATGAGGCTTTGAGCAACCTGGTCTAGTGGAGGGTGCCCCTTCCCACGACAGCAGGGTTGGAACTCGATGATCTTTAAGGTTCTTTCCAACCCAAACCATTCTATGATTCTATGATTGTATGATTCTGCAAATGGGTATTTAGATTCACTGCATTTCTACTAATCCTAAATCAGCACCATGTTTTCACTGGATTATAGCTTGATTTCTCCTCTATTACTCTTTTGTTGCTTCCCAAAGATGTTCATGATAATTCTTGCCTCTTCACAATGCACTAGCCTATGTTGCCTGCATAAGCCCTTCTCCTTATAGCACGAAAGTGGACTTCCCCATGATTTTACAGTGCCACACACTGGGCAGTAGATGAAACAAGGGTTTGACAGCCCAAGTTTAAATAATGACAAAGACCTAAAAGACTGCAGTTTCTGAATGTGTGTCCTATTATTCAGAAATTTGTTTTATCACCAGGTAAGATTTAAGGACAAAAGAATATGTTAACTTAAGAACATAGATTTGCAATAATGAAAGTGAGTTGTAAAAAGAGAGAAAAATGTTATTAAGAACATACTTTACCTAAGAATTCTCCATTATGGCTTCAGGGTAGTTTCCTCTGGTCCCTACCCCTCTAAATGCATCAGAATTGGAAGGAAAATATTTGCAAGATGGGCAGTTCCAGGAAAGTTGCGTTGTTTGTACCAGAATAGAGTACTATCATTGCTTTAAGTTTGGTGGTTTTTTTTTGACATCTGAAGCATGACACAAAATTAATAGAATTCAACAGTGTTTGTTCTAAAGTCAAATGCCTTGTAATGCTTTAAAATCTTTATGCATTTGGAAATGTTTTTATAGTCCAATCCGGGCCATTTATTTCCTGAAATATCAACATTACTCAAAGTAAAGATGAACAAGAGTATAAGCCAATGTACCTTTGCTCTTGCTGTCTCTGTTTCTGTCTCTGCTGATACCATAAACAAGTCTGCTATGCTACACACACTGGATTACTTAACCCCTACATGAAGCCAGCGTCTGGATCAGGCCAGGGAGGAGACAGAGCAAGTGAGCCACAGTAGGTAGACAAAGGGCTGGAAGAGTGAGCAGGGAGCACCAACAGAACTGGGGCATGGAGACAAATGTGGCCAGTGATTGTAAGGGAAGGAAGGCTGAGATCTAGCTTTGACAATATCATGATAAACAGAGGAGCAGCACAAAACAGTATCCACACAGTGCAGTCTACTCCCTGTAGACACTTGTAATGAAATGCCACATCTTATTTGTTATTAATCTCCATCATACACATAGGCAAGCTGCTCCTGTAGTTTTCCTTCACACAGTCTTCTGATGACTGTGTGCAGCATGTATGTCCTCCCAGCTGGACTCCGCTTAGAAGCTTCCAGTGTTTTTGGGGGAAGGGAGCAAAAGCAGGATGGGCTTAGCAAAAAGGTCTTCAGCACACCACTTGCGGGTGCTTGTGGAAGTGCTGGCCAGGGTTTCCAGCACAGAACAGGAACACTTTCAGTTTTATTGTGGTCTTCATTTTCTGAGTCACCTTGGATTCAGTGTTAGCTCCTTTCCTTGGAATTTCTTCAGAGTTCAGCTCCACTTCCAGCTTTGTCAAAGCTAAGCGGGCTCATGCTGCTGTAAAGAAGTGGTAGGGAACAGTTTCTGTTGTCTGTGTCATGTAGAAGCATTAAGCTGGTCCCACTTCATGCTACTTTCCAGGGAAACCCGGCGGTAAATGCTGCTCATAAGCATTTGGATAGAGGGGTAGGAGCCAGCCAAAGGGACCCTGTAGTATCAGAGGGCATGCATGGAAGGGGCAAGCTGGTCCTAATATGGGGGAATGCAGTGTGGAACAGCATCTAGATGAGCATGAAAGAGAGGATAGTTCGGAATATCTCCACACAAACTTGAAAGCATATTAATTCAAGGTGTAGTTACTGTTTTCCCAGGAGGACTGGTTAGTATTAGCACCATGTAAAATGCTATAGAACAGAGGCGTAAAGGCATGCTGTTACTAGCTGCAAGGCACTTCCAGGCAGATTAACATTTAGCACCTAGAATATATAAATGCCCTTGTTACATAACAAGGTTTGAGTTATGTTTCTTACAGCCTTGGTGAAAATCGATCACAGCTCAGTCTCTCTGTGAATATCATTGCAGAAGAGAAATGACTCTCTCAAATGGCTGCCAAACCTTCCCATGCATAAGCCCTCGTATTCACCCTTTCTGCCCTCAGTTACTGCAGTCAGCAAAGAGGGCTGGTTTCAAGCTTCAACTTCTGCTCTGGAGAGCCCAAGAGCACTGCTGGAATCCAACAGTCTTTTCCCAAGCACAAGACCTTTACCAGGCTCCCTCTGCAGCAGGTGACATTAACACTTCTTCATACAGTTGTTCAGAAAATAATGCTTTTTCACAGACTATTCATTGACATGTAGCTCCCATAGCTAATCCTAAAGTGTTTTCTAACACCATAAACCATACATGTTACAGAGATTAGAATTGAACAAATATTTCACTATAAATAATTTATTCAGTGTTTCATATTTTTTTTTTCTATCTGTGAACTGTCTGTAAACTGAAAGCCAAATTCCAAAATTCATTCATTAGTCAATATTGCCCATGAATTTCTCCTGTAGATAGTTTTTGCCCTGCAGGCCATTCATGGACAGTTTGTTCAAAGCTTGGTTGGTTTAGCTGCAGCAGCCATGTGGATGTGCCTCTGTTCTGAATGGAAATTCACCAATATTCACAGCGAATTTCTCCCTCTCTTCATTCAGCCCTGGTAGGAATCAGCCTATTCAATCTAACGGGTTGGGTTAAGCTGTCCACATCAGCACAACGGGCTTGAAAAGGAGCAAAGCAATGCCCAGTTGAAATTGTTCTGTATAAAGGCATTATGGGAACACTCTGCTGGACAGTTGTTAAGTGTCAGAGTTGGTGTCCTTGCTCTTCCCTGATGGGTGACCACCAGATATAGTTGGGAAGAAGACTACATCTACAGTGCACCATCTCCTTGTGTGGCAAAAGGATATCTGTTTTACTGTTACCCAAGAAAAATGGATGCTTTCTCCTTACTCATTATTGTCATAATGAAGTAACATGGGTGAATTTTGAGTCACAGCCAGACCTAGCTCCCTCTTGCCAACCTGCTTTCCAGTGGGTTAATCCATTCAGCATGTTTCAAGAGTATTTGTAAGCATCCTTCGCCTCTCTAGAGAAGAAAGTAGATGAAGTAGAACATAATGTGTTGTAAACAGTAGTTTGAAATTTGAGTTACCGTTCAACAAGCCTGCAGGCTTCTCTTGTTCTGTTATCTGTCTCCAGCAGATGTTCTTCACATCAGATCACTGTGTTGCAGTCCCTGCTGCTGCCAGTACTACCAAATCCAGCTGCTACTCACACAGGGGCTCTGAACAGCCACCGAGCTGCACCTGCTGGTCATGCTTCTCCATCAGCAGCACGTCAGGGCAGCAACAGCCTGAAAATCTCAGGCAGGTAACAGCAGGGCCTATGTGTGTCTCTCAGCACCACTGATGTGCCTCTAGGAAGAGATTTCACAGGCTGATGCAGCATTGCTAATTGTAAGGCTTCTTTTCTTATTTCTGAGGGTTGAATTGCTCCATGTAGCTATTTCATGACAGAGAAGCAAATCCAAAGGCCTTCTCAATTGAGATTTCAGATAAACACATTGTCAGGTAGGAGAGAATAGTAAATGTCCCCAGCTGGAAAAAATGTTGACTTTATGTTGAGAAACTCAAAGCCAGAAGAAACCAAACAAGGTGGTGGGGAGAGGGAGGAAAAAGAAAAAAAATACCCAAACCCAGTAAACAACTGCCCAGCCTGAAAGCTTTTAATTTTGTGATAAAAAAATATTTTTATTCCTTCCCATGAAAAGCAGACACTTTCTGTGAAAATATTTCACGGAAATTTTGTATGAACTTTTTACCATCTTTCTTTTTTTGCTGGACAGTTTTGAAAGAGTTCTAGTATAGGCTGAATAATAGTTATACGTGTCTTCAAACCACTATTTGAAAGTTATTCGTATTCTTTGTACAAGAAAATCCTCATTACAGAGCTTTCAGAATGCATGCAAGATAACAAAACCTTCTCTAGACCTGTATTACCGTGAGCTTTGACCATGAAATGTGTTGAGCCTCGGTCTATTCAAGACACTGCTGCTATTACTCTCTCCAACATCTTTTGCTCAAAACACCTCCAAGTCATTTCTTCACCAGTTCTCTCCCCTTTGAAGTCCATTTGAAGGGTTTTGCCCTCACCTTGGCAGATCATCTTTCATCCACTTCTCTGCACCTGTTTCTTCACTCAGCTTTCTAGTAGCACCTTTGCTGAAGCCCCTTGAGTAGTCACTCTCTCATCTCTTCTGAAAGGGTCCTGTGACCAAAGATGCATCCCTGATCCCTTCTGTCAAGCCATTTTTGCCATTCTCCAAATCTCTCCCTCTGTGAGATCTGGCTTTCCAAGGTCTTCTCTCAAACACCTGTGAGCAAATCCAGCTTTCCTCTACTCTTCCAAACACATACATTACTGAACAGGAAGCTACGAAGGTACACATGAAATGTGCCAATTCATTCATCTGTCTGTCAGTCTTCTTGCATCCTTCAGGAGAGCAGACTCTAAACTTATTGGAACAACTGCCATGGCTTTTTTCTATATTTAAAAGTTCCTCCCACTTTTATCATTATAAGAAACAAGCAAACAAACAAACAAACAAACAAAAAACCCAAAACAAAACAAAGAAAAAAAAAGCACTACATCACCTAGGATGGACATGAAACCCCCTTTCGGTTTGCAGCAGCAGCTGTTAAACAGTAAACAGCAAAGCTGCATCACAGCAGAGAAGAATAAGAGGGAAAATCCTGTAACTGGTTAAAAATGCTTTGGTAGGAATTTATGGATGTGAAATAATTTACTTTTCTAACTTTAAAATTTAATCAAATTTCACGGTTTTTACTTTACTATACCTTGAGGGGTGGCCATAGCTGTGAGTCTTTTCAAAACCAACCAAACAAAACACGTCATTTTTTTAATAACTTGGAAGAAATTTTGTACTCACTCAAAATCCCATTGCACCTGTCTGTGTATTGTCAGCTGTCACCCCAGCCCCAGAGTGGCTCAGCACAGCCCCTCACCCAGGCAGGCCCTTTTTCCTACAAGAACAGGAGGGTGATGGATCCCAGCTAGAAGTGCATCTGCCACTCAGTCTCCTTTAACCCTTCTGAGGAGGATTTTTGCTCTCTGACATTGACCTTGGAAGGTTGCACCCAAGGTTACATGAATGAAGGGTGCTAGGTCCTTCCTGCGCAACAAATGACTGATTACAAAGCTATTACTGTACTAGAAGGGAAGGGGGGAAAAAGTGCATTGCTGGCAACTCTCTTACTTGATTTTATTTTTCCCCTCTCACCCTTCCTTTGGAGCTATGTAAACTGGTAAGAGTAGGGAGAGATTTAGCTTAAATTAGGTTTACAAATAGCCCGGTGAATAGGGAAATGAGATGCATATGCTGCATGTTAAAGTGTCACCGCCACGCAGCCCGATGCGACTGGGATTTGGAAAGAAGCCGGGTCCTGAAGATCAGGTGCAAAAGCCTGTCAGTCAGGAGCACGCCGGAAGGTTTCTCGGAGCGCAGC
>NW_010126399.1:0-31031 GCF_000699245.1 Pterocles gutturalis
TGGTAAAGACAATTCATGACAACACTACCTACAGCCAACAATACCAAATCTTACAGCAATGTGATAACAACAGCATAATCTCCAACAATACTAAGAAACCCACAGCCACTCACAAAACTTGCAATCGCTTATCTGTACTAAATAAACAACCTACAGAAAACCTGTTAAACAAGCCCCAAAAGGAGCTGGCATAAAACTTATAAGGTGTTGCCATATGTGCCAGAGAGAGACATCAAGAGATACTTGAAGAGAAAAAGAAAGGAAAAGGAGAGAAGAGAGAAAAGTTTTCACCACTCTTTGGATCCTTGGAGGAAAATGTCGACATCTTGGAGGAAGGGGGTTGCTCAATCAGTCTGTCAGCATCTCAGGAGTCCTCAGGTGGTGGGCACAAGCACACCTTCTCTTTGCTTATTCACCTCTTATAGACAGAGGCAGGGCCTTACTCAGCAAGGGTTTGCTGCTTTAAGCATGTTTTAATGAATCTTGATACCACAAATATTCCAGAAAATTTGGAAAAAAAAAAGATAAAATGAATGACACTGATTTCCCAGCATTCTTTCTTTACAATGTAGAAGAATTGATACTTGTGATGCAAATAAAAAAATTACGGGAAAGCAGAATAATTAATAACTAATTATTAATAACTGAGAAATGGTTTTATGGAAAATAGTCTAGTAAAATAAACATGCTATTTATTGATGTAGTTATGGTTAATAAGCGTAATTGTATCATCACAATAGTCCAGTATTTATCATCTGTCAACCAATGAAACTGGGAACATTAACTTCCATAGAAGCATAAGTGGAGACAACAAGTGCAACGTTCAGACTACGTTCCTTTCTCACAATTCTTTCACTTCTTTTGAGATTCCATCAGAGAGATTCCACCAGCCAGAGATCTGGTATAAGCAAGTTCAGGTATCACAGAGGGAGTCACCAAAAGAGATAGGGAAAAACTGTATCCAACAAGGACTGCATCCACGCAGAGGCATTCAGGGAACGGTTCTGCCATAAAATGCTTTAGTAATCTAGGCCTTTGCAACAAGTCATTTAGGTCTACACAGGGAAGTCCAACCCAGAACTGCAGCTGGAAGGAACAAATATGGAAGCTGTCAAAATGAATAATGTTATATAATCTCCTGTTTATTTGCTGTAGGCTCCTACCCAATGCTCGTATGCTAGTGGTCTCAGTTTTTTTATTTCCTCTTCTGTAATGTCTCCACTTTTCTTCCATCCCTGTTCTCTGCCATACCATAATTTTATTTTATCTTTCCTGTTAGATAATTGCCATTTAAGTAAATACAGTAACAAAACTCTTTCTACCAAACATCTTACTCCGTCTACCTAGACACTGACACCATTGCCCACACTCTGTTTGACTTGTATGTTCACTGACTAACTTTTGGAAGAAACTGCTGTTTTAAATATATTTTTTTTGTATTATGCCACCATAAATAGGATATATTTGGTTTATTCTGTCACTGTCTAATAATATGAATGATAAAGATCTCAGCTTCATGAGTGAATTAGTGTGTAAATTTGAATTTCTGTGT
The DNA here is from genome assembly GCF_000699245.1 of Pterocles gutturalis. Classification (NCBI taxonomy): domain Eukaryota; kingdom Metazoa; phylum Chordata; class Aves; order Pterocliformes; family Pteroclidae; genus Pterocles; species Pterocles gutturalis. Next base: position 1,553 of record NW_010126399.1, read on the forward strand.
TTTAAAAAGAGTCAGGCTAAATCCTCATAATGATTCCTTTTGACTTTAAAACTAATGAAAGTTACTCTTTCTTCATTCAGTCTGCATTTCCTTGCAGCAGTGTGCCAAAGTTTCACCCCCCTTTTGGAAAGGAAATAGTTACGGATTATCTAAGGTAATTTAGGACACAGCCCATGTGAAACTGGGCCAAGAGAGTGTGCCAGTGGGACAGCAGATGTGAAATTTACTTATCTTCCCTTATTCAGATAAAACAGCTCCAAAAATGACTTTGTAAGAATTACTTAGCCCTTTCAAACTCCAGGCATAGCCCTGACACATGGACTGCTTGGTTTAGGTAAGTATTCACATGGGGACTTTTTTTCCACTTAGGGATGGAAACAGCATTGTATTTGGCAGTGATTGGAAGTGGTATAGGAATAGCAGTACCATTGGCTGATAAAGATTTGTGTTGTGATTCAAAAGAGATCTGAGGGAGGGATGCTCATGGCTAAGGATCTAAATTTGGACCAGATACTGGTATGCCAGATATGGCATTGTAATGTAACAGAGCTTTCCTGTTCCTGTGTAGCATGGTAGGCAGCAGGGAGAGGCAGAAAGAGAGTCAGACAAAAGATGGTTTTGTCCTCTATTTGTTGGCATAAAGGAAAGTTAAGGTGTCCAAATACTCTCACAAGCCCAAGTCACTGTGCTTTAATTCAAATAGCAGAGATCTGTGTTTCAAGCCTTCTAAAGAAACTGTGTAATAAACATGTCAGCAACTTCACAGAGGAGTGTGGCAAGGTGAATGCACATGTTTGATAAAGGGTGAAATGAGAGCATGGTGGAAAACAGGGGTGGATGCAAACCTTGTTCTCTGATACCTGATGTAAAATCTTTCCCAACAAAAAGTTGGTATAATAAAACATTACTTTCCATAGGTATTTCAGAATTATAATAAAATATACTGTATATACTTTACCATCCCATGTAAAATTAAAGACAATGAGGAAGAAGTGTTCCTAGAAGTAATTGAATAGCACGCAGAATCCCAAACCTCTAACAATGTGTTCTACCAGTTTTATTTTAGTGGTTTGGAAGGTGAGACGATTCAGATATTTAGTATCCAATAATGTTTTTTTGTGTGGACAGAGAGAGAAAACAGAATGGTCCACAGTTTTTGCAAACCAGCAGACATCACAATTTGCCAGCTGTTCAGATTATTTTTTGTTAGTTTAACATGTTTCTAAACTGTCGTAAGTCATAAAATCTTTTGACCAAGGAGCTATTTGGCATTAAAGATGTACCAGGAGAGGAACAGATAACCAAATAAACAGATTTTGCAGGATGAAAGAACTTCATAAAATTGATATTTGCAAAATACTCAACATTATCATGGTGAATGTTGAATATAAGAAAAATTATCATAACTATTATAATTGCTATTATGTAACTTCAGCATGTTTAGAATCTTTGTATTGTGTTGCTATATTTTAAGATGTGTTTCTCTTATCTATGAATAGGTATGTAACTTATACTCAATTTTCTTTCATTTACTGAAGCGTCTGCTGAGGTTTAACACTGAAAATATTTGTCATAAACTATGAGCCAAAATCTGCAATGACTTAGATTAGTATTAATCAAATACATACACCTGCAGAAGCTGTGATTTTCTAAGCTGTTGGTATAGCCAAGAAGAATTCTGTAGTTGTTACTTGCACAGTGGGGTTAATGTACACAAAGGATGTTATTTCTCCTTTGACAAAACACTTTATACTATATTATCAGTGACAAAAAAGCAATATATAAATTATCTTTTGCTTAAGTAAACATGAAATGAGAGGAGGAAGAGGGAAAGCTCTATAAATTGACCCAAATTTTAAGGCTTTATAACTTCCCTTACGCAATTTTACTTTATAAACACACTTTTAAAAGAATGTAATATATTTGCAAAAAAAGCTGGAATACATCCAGGATTTATAAACATCGTCAAGCAAATGGTAAATTAAATGCCTTTGGAGAACTACCTTACAAATTATTTCAGGGTGCGCATGCGCGCGCGTGCGTGTGTGTGTGTGTGGTGCTGCATAGGCAACAAAAAACTCTTCTACTTATAAACAATTTATTCTGCGAAGTCTGTGAAACATGAATTTTGCACTTGCTGGTCTAGTGAGCAATTAAATTTCTTCTCTTTCTTTATAAATAACTGGGAAATGAATTGAAAATTTTACGCAAATAAATGGCCATGATATAAAGAAAAATTGACATGCTGGAATTATGAAGCTTCTTTTGTTCATTTGTAGATATATTTTCTAGATATAAAGAGGTAATAAATTCTGAAAAGGAAGTGGTAAGATGAGTGACAGACAAAGTTTTTTTTCTGACAGAATGTTTATTATTTTAGAATTTATTAAAAAAATACTAACCAATGTTTTCCACAGAAAACAGGATCTTCACCAAAATGAAACTTGTTTTGTACAGTTTTTAGTTGGATTTTAAATAAAATGCATATTTTCCTTTGATCCTCTGTTTTATTTCCTATATTTTGAAAGTTGAAATGTTTTAGAAAATATTTATTTATACATTCATTTTCCTATCTTCTTTTCTCTTACCTTCTTTCTATCTTTTTTTTATTGAATGGGTAAAAAGGAACATCAGTGTTGTCTAATACTGGATTGAATCTTTAATTGTTTTCATTTCTTTTTTTAATTTTCTCTTTTGTTTTGAAGTTTCCTTAACTGAAAAAAAATTCTCTTGTTGCCTAAAACCAAAATTGTTCCAGAATATGATTATATAAGAAATTGAATTGTTCATAAACTCTTGAGGCTCTGATTAATATTTTGAACGCTGTGTATGACTATATCAAACTAAAATTTCAGAATAAATGGTCTTTATCTATCATTAATATCTTTAAGCTGCTGAATAGTAAGCATTAACTAAAAGTTGTCCTTCATAAAATGCAAACATTCAGGAAACACATAGCTTGCTAAAAGAAACATTTTAGCTATAGGGCTAAGTAGCAGAGCCTTGTGATCAGCTGTTAGACCTGATGAGGGAGGTACCTGACAAAGGAAACTGGAAGTTATAAAGGGCAGGAGAGGAGCCTTCAGTAGCTTGATTTCAGCTTGAGAAGAGGTGACCAGAGGAAGAATGGGAACAGGGTTTTATAGTAGCTTAGTAGTATAGCTAATAAAGAACAGAGAAGACAAGTTTTAAGCTGTGTCCTGCAGAAGTTATGAGAACATACAAATTTTAAAGAGGAATGGGAGTTAGACTGAGGAGTTTTATATGCATGGTCACAGCATTTCTCTAATGAGTAGTATCTTCATGTGCTTTACTGCTAAGAAATGAAGTGGTTTATCTCTTTGATATATATTACAGCTTAAACACAAACCAGAAAGTTTACAGTTTCACATTGGGGAAAAGGTGTACTGTGGTCCACCGAAAGAAATCTGTGGAATTAGCAGTAGAACCTAAAGACAGATAACTTCCTCTCACAGGAGTAGTGGCTTAACAGGTGGCTTACATGTGGGAATTTTTCGGGATCCTGAGAGAAAATAGTGCCAGGATTTTGTTTTGATTGATGGTATAAGGTGGAGGAAACACAACAACAAAGTACCATGTAGGCACTCAGGATCTGCCTAACTTGGACTTAAAAAATGAAATTTATTTACATACACATTGCAAATCTCATTAGAAGATGCTATTGTTATTCTGCTAAAGGATGTCTGTTTTCATTCTTGCCTTTGATTAGTGTTTCCCCATTCCATTCTGCACAATCTGCTAAATGTTCTTCATGCTCTCACAGTGGTGTAACGTGTTAAAAGTTACAAACTATAGTCTTGTAACTGATTCCACGTACCTTAGAATTGCAGACCCTTGGAGCCTGTGAATAAAAACTTTCTGAAGTACTTGCTGAATGCAAAAAGACTGTCATCTCAACTTTTTTCAGTATGTATGGAATACATATTCTAAATTCTCTAGCTTCTGTCTGAACATAAGTGTTTCCCATCTACCCATAATGCAAGTACAAAGCAGCCTATTTATGGAAAGAACTATAGAAACAGAACATTCGTAACAGTAAATTAACAGGAAAACACTTTTTGGCTGATATGACCATGAAATATATTATACTAGCTTTGCTTCACTGCCTTGCAAGAATATACTTGTCTTAACATTGTATAAGGAAAAGTGTTGTCCTCTTATTGTCCTATTACCATTTCATTAATAAGTTGTTTTACTACAGTAAAACAGTAGTGTACAGTTTTAATCCTACCCCTGTTCTCACTGTCCTGACACCTTAAGTCAAAATGCATGTGAACCAAAACATTTATTAGGGAAGTGTCATTATTTTTAAAGGCAAAATTATGACCAATAGTGATTGCATTGGTTTTAAGAGTATTTGTGTTAGTACTCATTCAAGAAGCATTGCATGTATTAGAAGCATGGGCTTTTGGCAGATGAGTTTATTCTTTAACTTCAATTGATTGAACCTGTAAGTTAAAAGAATGATTAAAAGATGTAACCATGGGTCACACTCTAATGAGAATACCTTGCTCCCAAGTTTGTTTAATATTTGAAAATGTACTTTGAAACTGTAGGGATAAAAGTTGTTTTAAAGTGTGTAATATTCTTCATTCTCAGGGTCTGAATTATGGTCTGAACTGCAGAACTTCAGATGGAATCCCAAAAAGTAGACCTTTGCCTACAATCTGCTTGCCTTCTCTATAATAAAGAAAGAGGATGAGAGGTAGGGGAAAAAGGTTTGCCCATGCTCCTCCCAGTGTGATCCCATGTCCTTTATGAGGAGGCTGATATATCACTTAATATATCCATCTGTCCATTGCCCATGTCATGGCAGTGCTGAACAGTTAACTGATTATGGTTATCACAGCTAGTAGATCACTAGTGCCTAGAAATAGCTGATATAATTCTCAGGGTCTGGAGGGACTCCTGAGGTGAAGTTATTCAACTGTGCATCCAGCAAAAAGCTGGATTTATGTCTACTAGACCTCAAAGACAAGGTTGAATAGGAATATCACATGGATCTGCTTCTCATTTGTGAACAACATAAGGTAATTTCAGTACCCTCTGTAACTTTGTAAGAATTCTCTTGTACCTTTCCTTTCTGGTAGGTCTATGAGTAAAGACATTTTAACTGGTTTGAAAAGTTGAACGCTAGATAGTTTTTATCTGTGAAGGTGTTTTCTCACAGCATGTGTTTTCCTCCTGGTATTAAGAGACAAACTACATGGGTTAGATTCCAGACCTATTCTCAACATAGGAGAATTTGTTCAGGTCTTGGCCCTGAATTTTTTTTCATCACTGCTTAAACTAAAAAAATCTGTTTCATCAACCATTCTGGTTAAGGTCTCCCTGACAGCTGTATTTGTGGGGTTTTTTTTTCACTCATAAGGACTGACCATTTCTCCTGTAGAGTTCATGAAGCTAGTATCTGTTGAGGTATGAGTCTCTAACAATACTTAGCTAGAAACTTTATATCCCCATTTGGCCTGCAGTTGGTGACACAAATATATCAAGTATAACATGATAGCACCCTTTTAACTTTTGAGAAGTCTCTTTCACTGCAGAAACCATGTGAAGGAGTTAATGAATGACACGATTTCTTCCACTGCTATTGAAATCAACACGGCTTTCCTTCTCTCTAGTTTATAAAAGATATGGTAACACAGTGAAGAGTCCATATTGCTTTGTCCACAAGGCTGCAAAACCTCTAGAAATGAAGTTATCTGAAGCCCAAAAAATGTCTGGGATGTACTGCACTCACTATATCTATTATAGATAAACTGTCCAACTATGCACTGGTATATGAACAATAGATTACAGAAAAACATTTCTGTTCCTTCTGCTCTCATAAAGGATAACTACTACAGAAGTTGGAAAACTAAATTGAACTGAGGAAAAGACTTGTAAATCATAGAATTTTCCTTTTCCTACATCTAAAATCCTTCTTTGGATGATAATTAGGTAGTGGGATGCAGCATGGAAGTTTTCAGATGTGAAAAGCAAAATGTTAGAAGGAGTAGGCACTACCAAATACTGTGATGCTTCCAGTGGTCAGTGGGAGGACTTAGAAATCTAATTCTAGGGCATAACTTCTGCCTAAGAATATTTCCTTTGTAGTTTGAGAGAAGCAAGCAAGACACTAGTTACACTTCTCACCTTCTCATTTCCTTTGGTTACATTAGATGGCACTTACTCAAACCGACTTCCACAAGCTCTAGGAAGGTTCCTAAATACCCAGCCTAGTAAAAACTGGTGTTGCATTTTTTAAATGGTGTTAAAAAGCTCCAGGACTGTCTTCTGATGACAACCACCAGGACCGACAGGTACTGATTCTATATGTGCTTTGGATCAGTCCATTAATCAGTTTTTTCATGTGTGAGAAGCACCTGCAGTTCCAGTGACATAGCAACTACTCAGTAGCTGTGAGAATGATACACCAGAACGTGAGGCATGAAAAGTTAGACGTAGTTTTTTAATTGGTTGATGTTTTAATTTCTCTACTTAATTTACCTTTATGTAAAAATAAGGGTAATAATAGCTGCTTCTTTAGAATTCTCAGAGCACTCTGACATAATGATAAAAGGTTCTTGCTCATTCTTGAGAAACATTGCTGTACTATTTGTTTTGCCAACAAATTGTATTTAGAGACAAAAAAAAAAAGTTTAATTGCTTAAAATGACTTTATGAACATGAGACATACAAAAATACAAACTTTTACTGAAATTTCTCTAGTCCATAGATATCTCATGAAGAATTCCTCTTTAAACAGAACTTATCTGCAGCTTGCCCCCTGGCAAGGTCAAAACTGAGACTAACAGTTAACCTACTTTTCGCAGTTTTAAACTTCTTTCTGTTGCAGCCACTTGTGTGTCATACCAAAAAACACTGGAGCATGAGAATAACAAATCAAGCAAATATTCAGTGTGGATACCTAAGATGTTGGGTTTCAGTGAAATGTAGAGTCCCTGCACCTCCAGGCTTCATAACATTGGCTGAAGAAATGTTAAGTACATATCCAAGATAAAGTACAAGTTTCTGCCTGTAGTCGTTCACATAATGTGCAATTTTGCAACAGAACTAGTATTTTCACCTGTAAATCTGGTACAAGTTTTAAAGTGAAACAAATACAAAGCATGTAAGATATGGCTTTATATAAAATTTTGAAGACTCTGGGTTTTTCCTTTTTCTAAAGTATAATTTTTTTTTGACCTATACAAGTCCATCACATCTGCCTCTCTTTTCCACATCTTTGGTTAAATGCACCTTGTCAGCTTTAGTAGGAGTTTTTCCTTTGTCCTACTGACACCTGGTTTAAAGGAGCAGAACACAAAAGTAACAACTTGATTTACACAAGTGTACATATCCTAAATACTTTAAACGTTAATTTTGCACTGCATATGAAGACAGTGGACTCTTTTTGCTGTAGTTATTTTTGTTGAAAATATCATATTGATATGGCATTTCAGCACTTCCATGCTTAAAGCATAAGCCTACGATATCCTGAATTTAATAAACTACCAGGTCAGTTTCTTACAATAAACTTAAGTGAGTCATTGTTCCTTTTCTTAATAATGCCTTGCAAGCATGGCATTTACATTGTACTTATTTTCCCTTCACTAAGCTTTGAATTTATTGCTCAGAAAATATACTAATGAATGATGATTTAACATTATATTTTGTAAACCACAGATTTGTGCTCTGCCTCATGCAGAAATCAATACCATACGTAAAAATCTCTCAATATATTCTCTTTTGACTACTGTTTTGTTACATGAACTGTTTCATCCAGACAACTTGCTTTGATATTTGAAATAAACATAAATTTCATCATCTCCGGGAAATCAATGATAGATGATGGTACTAGTTCCTAGTAGAGAAAAGGAAAAAAAAAAAAAAAAAAAAAAAAAAAAAAAAAAAGGAAAAAAAAAAAAAAAAAAAAAAAAGAAAGGGATTCATAAGGAAAACATAAAAATATCAAAATTGCATTATTTTGAGTTTCGTAACAAAACATCCTCAACCACAAGGTTACAGCTTTAAAACAACTTAATGATTCATGAAAATATCGGTCTTCAGTTGAATAAATATAATTAAAGATTACATCCATACAAAGGGAGGAAAAAATGAAGTTAAGGAATAAACACTGTGGAGCTTTAATTAAGAACAGGAATCTTACCCAAGCAAGTAATAATTATGTCTATTATATATTAGTGGGAAACTCAGCCTGTATTATCTTTTGTGAGGCATTTTGTATGGTACCTTTTAGGAAATGGAACAGGTGGAGATTAGGTTGGAACTGTGAGATGAGCAACCCCTCTGTCATGAAAGTTGCGTGTAACTTCCCTCTACAGTTATTTCTTTCTTTACTAATGATCTTCTCACAGCTTAGCTGTGACACATGAACATTTGCTACTGAATATTTAAAAATTATTCTCAGCACCAGAGGAGAAATTTTTTGAATTCTTTCTCACATATTTTCTCAAACAAGGTATGATGTACCTCCTTCAGCTACCTAGGAGAGTCTTTGATTTGGAAGGTCAAATTGCTCTTTTGTCTGTTTTCAGAGTTATTGGTCATTCAAACAGTGAAATGTATTCATCCCACTTTGCCAACGATTTTGCCTCTCCCTTAGCAACATTTATACAGTCACAAAAATTTCCAGGTTTGGTTATTTTAATTATTTGCATTTTAGAGTGAAACTCTAAATTTGATCTGATGTCAGATATTGACATAACATAACATGACATAACATAGGAGGTTCCGCTTGAGTATGAGGAAAAACTTCTTTACAGTGAGGGTGACAGAGCACTGGAACAGGCTGCCCAGAGAGGTTGTGGAGTCTCCTTCTCTGGAGACATTCAAAGCCCGCCTGGATGCGTTCTTGTGTGATCTGATCTAGGTGTCCTGCTCCGGCAGGGGGATTGGACTAGATGATCTTTCGAGGTCCCTTCCAATCTCTAACATTCTGTGATTCTGTGATTCTGTGATTGAATGAACATGCTAGGATCTAATTCAGTCATATAAATCACTACTGCTTGCTATATGGTCATCCAGTTGCTCTGACAAAAACTCAGTGCCAAACTCTGTCTAAAATAGTGTTGGTTTTAATAGCCCAAAGAACATTCAGAATCTACTTTAAACTGTTTTAAGATATAATCTTGCATTTTTGCTGACAGAGGTTAAAAATGTTGACTACAAATAGAGCATTATATTATGAAAGTAAAGGAGAGAAGTCTGAGACACTACTTTTTTTTTTTTTTTCCTTTTCTTCCCCCTACCATTTTCACATTTTAATTTTTAACATTTTAAATTTTAATAAGCTACTGTCATATTCATTTCAGGTCTGCAAGTCAGATCAAATGTCATATATCAGTTGAGATTTTATATTCTCCCTTATTTTTTTAATTTCTGACTCCTTTTTAGAGCTTTGCATGTTTTTGCCTGAACTTTTTTTAGCCTTATGAATTATCAAATGCATATGAGCACAAGATGTTTAGAGCAATATATGTACATGATAGAGATGTTTATTCCTACTCTTTTATAATTTAGTTAAGCATAGTCACACAGCTATTCTCTTATTCTTTTATACTTCCATTCTGAAACAGCCAATGATGACACACTTCTTAAAAAGTCTAGAACCAGAGAATGTAAAAGAGCAGGGTAACAGCTTGCATTATATAAAGTCACTTGGAATATGATGCAAATACCATTATCATTTATTTATACTCAAATATTAAAAAATATTCCTCTTTTAAAATTATTGACAATGTGTGGTTACTTTACTTGTGTCCATTTAAAGCAAGTATTTATTCTTAAGACAGAGATATTCTATACAAGTTAAAATTCAAATGCAACACATTTTTTTTTTCTTTTTAGTTTTCTCACTAGGAAATGGGTGTAAACTTTAGTAACAATTAAATAAAAATATCTGAGTGACAAGAATCCATCTGGCAATGCCTGTGGCTACTACAAGTTACAAGATAAAATTTTGCATACACTGATGTTGTGAATTTTATATCATAACACTTTCAAAAGCACATTGTACGGTTTTAAACCAATCAGAAAAGTGAGTCCTATATAATTGTTTAAAAGTTTTAGATGTGGAAAAACATTTCTTGAGAATTGTTGTATGTTACTTCTAAAAAATTTAATGCTTCACATTGTTATATCTGAGAATTTTAAAAAATAGAAATTACATCTTTTTAGATTAACATAGAGATTTGTTAAATTGGAAGGTGAATGTTGCTACCTCCCTGAAATCTTATTTTCTCTTCTTAAATTCACTATTTTATTGTCCGTATAGATGGCACAGCCATTCTTCAGTGCCACAGACTGAAATAGAATTCTCACACTCCACATCTGGGAACACAAGATGAGCTCCTCTGTCTCTCCTGCACAGCAGAATCCAGGAGACCGTGGCGCCTGCAGCAGCTCTTCCCTTCCCCTTCGCTATTTTTCATGCTCGGCTGAGTGCAGCACCTGGATCTGCTTTTCCCACAACAAGCCCATGCAAGAAACCACGTCTATCAGTTTTGGACAGCCACAGAAGCTTTAAGACTTGATAACAGATAAATTATGATCACGTTTTCGTGTTATGTTTGTCTAGGAAGCCAAATAAAAGGGAACTGATTCATGTGATTATAGTTATCTGAAATAAATTAAACTACCTGAAAACTGAACAGAGTATATTTTTGGCTTTTAATAGTGAAGACAATACTGTGAAAGAAGCCAGCCTCAGCTTTATCTGTTCCTTTGTCACTAACCTAGGAAAATACATTTGGTAAAGCATAGGTAGCTGAGACAAAATTCCAGTGTTCCCAGATAGACTAATGACCACTGTTTGTTTTCTCCTATTTGACATCAGTTCTTATTAGTTCTAAACATAATGAACTGTGATTTAGTATTTGGTGTGTTTGTCCAGATTATTCTGTTCTTTCTATTTGGTGATTTGCATAAGTGTTTTTACTTTAATCTCTCAGGCGTAAAGATTGTGCGGTGTTTCAGATGCCAGTAGGGGCTAAATGCCATTCTTGGAAAGATACATTTTTGAACTGGCAAGGAGAGCATAATTGGCACTGAGAGTAAGTAGTTTTTATGTCAAGGTTTTCAAACCTATTTAACTGCCAGCTCTTGGCTAGAATTTTGCTTAACACCAGATGGCATTGTTTTTTAGATGTTCTTGAATAAAAACCATTAATTCCCCCTGGATTTGCTCAGACACCTTATATGATGAATTTTCCTGCCCACATGCCTGTGCATTCTGTAGAAATCTATGTTCTTTCTTTCTTTTTATTGTACAGAAGTCATGATTCAGTCTTAAAAAAAACACATACTCTATATAAGCTGTGCAACATAACTACATGATCTTTATTTTTTTGAAGGGAATGTTTTATTTTTCAACATAAAATTATTTGCAGGCACAGTTGGCACTATTTAAACACCTAAAAGTGCACCTAATTACTTAAATTTTACTACAAATCAGGTAAAAAAGAGGCTTACTGTTATAAAATATCCTTTCAGTTTTATGAATAGACCATTATCTTGCAGTGTGAAACAGCTGGCACACACTGGACAGTTGAAGTCGCCTCAACTCAGGCCACCTGAGACCGATTCTCCAATGCTTCACACACTGTACATTTGCACACTGTGTGCTTGATACCAGGTTGCTCTAGCAAATTCACAGGTTCAGAGTCCATGAAGAGGAGTCTTGTTAGAAATGGTAGAAATCAGTAACAGTGTTTCCCTTGCCAAGAAAGCATCCAGTTCAAATCAATAATAAGGCCCAGTGAGGTTGCCAAAGTAGGCACTGAATTACTTGTCACTATTGGAGGAGTTTTAATGGTTAAAATCTGTCTTTCTCTTTGTAAATTCTTAATGGAGAAGTATTAATGGAAATTACTCTGCCCTTCTGTTGTGGGGGGTGGGAACCAACCAACTAAACTGTTTCATTCTATTTTTTAAAAAATAATGTAATGGTACCAAGATATCTTAATTTTCGATCTAGTTCTATTAACAGTGCTATATTTTAAAACACTTAAGGAGACCAGATATTCCAGTAACAAAATTAAGATAGTGGATATCATTGAATTTGTATAAACATCCCTATCTGGCTTTTGAATGATGGTTTCTGTTGAATACCTGATGATTTCTGTTTGGAATCTCAAAAACTATACCAAGATGCTTGTCAACAGTCTTAAGAATACACTAATTTATGGGCAGCTGTTTATTTAAAGTTTCTATCAAGTGATATTTAGTGGAGGGAAAGAATTCTAGCATCTTGTGAAAGATATAAAAGGTCTTGAAGAATTTATTTGCTAGAATTAAAACCAAAACTTACCAGCACCTGAGAGTATGGCTATACCAAGAAGGCAGATTCTGTGAACAGCTTGGGATACCTCTAAGAACATGTTCTGCTATGACAATATTACTATCCTCTCTGTAAACAGAATAACTTTCATCCTCTTTCCCCTCCCTCCACCCCTTTCTCTCCCTTCACCTCTTTTTCTGTTTCCTTTCCAGAATTGGAGAAAATATTTTCCTCATTCATTTTTCTCCTTTAGATTCTTGTGTGTGCACCCACACTTCAGAAAGCTTTTACCTGAGGTCCTCTTCAGGACTAAAGCTGTGATAGTTTTCCCTAGGTTTCTTCCTATAAATCTAATCTTTCTGAGCTGTATGTTTTAAAATACATTTAAAACATTAAATATGGTGTCATGTCTGTGGCAAGATCAGTGCTTACTGGAAAGCAAAATGTTAGAACTTCATCACTCTGAAGTGCATGAAGCAGAGGCAGAAAAAAGTCAGTCTGCTCTGAAGCATAGGAGGAAGCTGGTCCCAGTTCTGGAGTGCTGTCATATTGAGTTCCACTGTGATGGTTCCAACTTAGGAGACAGACAAGTTCCCCACATTTTTTTGACATCTCAGTATCTGTATTGATTAAATTAAATTGGCAGCATGGACAATTTTATTTGTGGTTCTACAGGGTGGTTTTAGTTTGGTTGTATCATGAATGTTACTGGAAATCTCCAGAGTTTTTATTCAATATAGTTTAATAACTGCACACACTTATGTTTTAGTTTCATATATCATGGTATTTTGACTTGCAGCTGTAGGGAAGGTATTTTGCTACTATCTAGCAAGGTTTGCTATTTCAGTACTCCTTCATCTTCATCCCATCCCAATTGTGCTTGATATACCAGAGAGAATCCTGTTGTTTCCACTGAATATAAATTCAGTGTCTATTATTCCTGGAGGGATTTTTTGTTTGTTTGTTTAATAAATTCCTTATGGTTAACATTAGGATTTTTAAAAAGTATTTGTTTTCTACTACTAAGCAAAGACTGGATTTACATTCAAATATCTTTTGATTTCTGACTATGTAGAATCATCTTGCATTTGAATTATATTAATTAAAAGCAAACAAACAAAAATCTGAAGCTCCTAAAGGACTTAGAAAAGTTTTATTTGAGGAAAAAATCCATTAACTAAAGCAGAGGCAGGATAATCATGTGCATATATTTATACTTTTATTGAAAAATCATATTATAACATTTCTTGTGTACATTGATTTCAATCTCTAATAACATTGGCAAGTGAAATAGACAACCATCATCCCAGTATCTTCAGCTACTCCGTTATGGACCCTTTTCCACACAAATATATAGAATCTCTCACACCAATTAGTCATTTTAGCATTTTGAAAGTTACCGGCTTTATTAATTCCTTCATGAGACTGTAATTTATAAAATGTTGCTGTTCATATATCTTTATCAGACAAAAGCATAAAGATCTATAAGAGTAGATAGTTCTACCATAATAAATTTATTTTAATCTCAGTTAAGTTGAAAGTCCTTTGAAATACGAAAACAGAGATTTGGAAAATACTCTCACAAGTTTAGAATAAGATTTTTCTGGACAATTGGTTGTACTGGTTTTGTTATGCTGGACTGCCAGGCAGAAGCATTAGCACTGTTCATAAACACTTCACATTTGGGGTCTCATTTGATGTCCTAGCACTGCAGCTGAAGGGAGGACAGTGGAAATGGGAGGGTTGTTACTAAAAAGTCAGCCCCTTCAACTGTCCGGGAGAGTAAAGGACCCAAAATGTGTGATTTATAATTGACTTCTGCAGAATGTCTCCTTATTATATCCCCTTGATCAGGTGGAGCTGATGTTTTGCCTTTCCCTGCCACTGCGTGTCTGCACCATTGCTAGGTTGTCTGGCATTCACCCTTAGATTCATCTTTTAGAGATTTCTGGTCCAGAACAAGAATCTACAATTATGCTACTAAACTCTACAGTAAAATGTAAAGTTAGCATAGTGCCTACCATATTCTTTTGAAGGAACTTTCCTTGAAATAACTATATTAATTTATCCAATAGAATAATCTGAGACAATGTGAATGTTAATGTTATGGTAGGAAGACAAGAATGTGAAGAAGGAAGGGAAAGTTTTAAGATGAAAGAATAACAAAAGTAAGCATTGAGACCAAGAGGCCAGTAAGACTTGAGATCACCAATGCATTTAAACAGTTGCAGTTTCCTTGTCTTGAAATACTTTCATCCTCATTAATATATTATATCATACTCCCATGCTACATGATTCCCTTTTTCATAGACACAAAATATATTTGAATTTTATGAACTCTGCTGTGGAAAAATGTATTCTTTCTCATGCTAGGAGGTCAGTCTTTATTGTGTTAACACTGGCTAATCTCAGCTAACAGTAACTATCAGGCTAACTTAGAAGAAGCATTATATTTACTCTATTGTAATGAAATAGTTACCAAAGTTCTTAAAAAGTAAAATTATTAATTTTTTCTTTAATATTTTATGTGAAACATGTTAAGAAACAGATTTAATATACCAGTCATTCTGAATAAAACTTTCATATACTTAATGTTGTTGATAAATGATACAGAACATCAAAGAGATTTGGTAATGCATCAGTTTAATGTATTCTTATAATGGAAGCTCTTATTCACTAGCATTATTTTTGTAACATCTTGTTCCTTCAATAGCTGTCATTTAAACATGAAAGGTTCCTGCAGTGCATTGCCTTAGGATATGATTTTCTAGTTTTATAAGGAAACGATATCCAGTCTAAAGTGATGAAGCATTGGGCAAATGGAGGAAAATGCTTATGGAATACTGTCAAATTAAAATGGCAGTAGATAAAATCCGCATTGGTATAAGATTAATTTAAAATGCAATACAACTGTTCATGATTTATAAATGAAATTTGAAATTGAGAACTTTGGATATTAAAACTGTTATTTTATCCAGTTAAATGTTTTTGATAGTCTTCCTTATCTTTTTTTCAGCTGCCTTCTGCAGCTCACCTGTAATGTAGAATGAAGTCATTCAAAACTCACTGCTACAAGGTTAAACTGTGTTAAACATTATGCCTTGGTTTCTGCGGTATTTGTGACTAGCAAATGCACGCTAGCATTTTTTTTCACATCATTCAGTATTTAGATTAAAGATTCTTATTTTTTGTGTGCTTTCATTTAAGCTTCTTAATAAGATGGGTGCCTGTACCACACAACTTCTTACATGCAGACAACTGAGATTAAATTCAAAGTGTATGTACTCCTTTGTAGCAATTTCCAGGAATTTTGCTAAGACTTCAAAACATATTTTAAAGTAACAACAAAGTTGAACTGGGTCTGAGAGGACTCGGAGTTTTTCTGCATTCGTGTTTTATTTTGGATCTGAAATGTGTTTTTGAAACAGTCCTCTTAATTGTCTCTACCTGTTGTGCTTTGATGATGAGAAGCAAACAGTCTGAGTGCATGAACTGGGCTCCTCCTGAATGAAACTAAACTGGAAAATGTGCTCCCAGAGCACACTTAATGCAGTCCAACCACAAATGAGCATTCAAACCAAGGGACCTCATCAGAGGTAGTCTAAAGATTTAAGAAAAAAAACCACTCCCCTGCCCCCCCAATCCCAAGAAAACCCTGAAATGTCATCCGACTATCATTCTCAATAGTGCCTCGTTAGCTTTATTGGTCTGCTCATTTTTATTTGCATCATTTGCTAAAAGCAGACACAGGGTAGTGCTCCTTTTGTTTAAATCATACAATATTCAGGATTGTATTGCATTTTATTGAATACTGACCTTTTCTTACACAGCTGGTTCAAGACCTGCCATTGTACAAGTTTGCAGAACAAAGGAAGAATGATGTAGGAGGATTCTGCTTTATTGGGTGACCTGTTCAAAAAGGATTAAAACACCACAAGTGACAGTTCACAATTAATATTTGTGCCCTCAAGACTGCAGACAACCTGGTGACAATCTGCAGACAATCAGGTCCGTGGAAAAACCTATCCATATAATTCAGATAAAAGGCTTAGAGTGACTTTTTTGGGGGGTATATCAAGCACTTCCATACAGCATCGTCTAGGCTGCTCTGAGCCAAAGCATCTCCACCTGTATAAATTCTTGGGCAGTTTTTGCAACTGAGCTCATTGCTTGTCAAACTCAAAAAAAAAAAAAAAAAAAAACAACAAAAAACTTGTTTTTAACAGAACAAACAATCTTCAGAGTAAGTGGATAGCAATAGTTATGCTAAAACAGTATTTTCTTTAAATTTCTTATGCTTTGATAATACCTAAACAGTATCATATAGACAGAATAGAATGGTTTGGGTTGTAAGGGACCTTAAAGATCATCGAGTTCCAAACCCCTGCCATGGGCAGGGACACCTTCCACTAGACCAGGTTGCTCAAAGCCCCATCCAACCTGGCCTTGAACACTTCCAGGGATGGGGCATCCACAGCTTCTCTGAGCAACCTGTTCCAGTGCCTCACCACTCTCACAGTGAAAAATTTCATCCTTGTATCTAATCTAAATCTACCCTCTTTCAGCTTATAACTGTTACCCCTTGTCCTATCGCTACACTCCCTGATAAAGAGTGCCTCCCCATCTCTCCTGTAGGCCCACTTTAGGTACTGATAGGCTGCTATTAGGTCTCCTCATAAGAGTTAAAATAACTGTTATCATAAGAGTTAAAATAACTGTGTAGTAAAATGAGGAATGCACTGGTTTTCTCAGTCTTTAATGTCTTATGGGGAATCATGAAAAGATATAAAAGTCAGATCCAGTCAGAGTGAAGGTCCATCTGGATACAAAGCTTTCTGTTAATTCTCAGACAAGTTGCTGAAAGCATATTGCTCAGGAAGAATATAAGATCAAGAATATATACACTATTGAATTAAAAAGAAAAAAAAAAAAAAAAAAGATGACCGGCCTCATTTAAATAGTTAAATAAATCCTAGATAATTTATTTGAGAACACTTCCTAATAAAAACAAAAGCCAATAATGGGATTGGCACACCAGTTTAAACCATAACAAAACAAATCACTAGGAACAGCTGCCTTATAGCCTGAAGACCTGTAATTAGGACTCTTCCCTGGGATATCGGAAACCTGGACTTAAATTGCTTTCCTGAGTAATTAAAAAAAATGTATTTTAGGTGTGCAGTTGTAGTTTTTCAGTAATTAACTCAAATTTTGAAGTTAATTCTGAAAACTGTGGGCTTGAAGGCAAATGTAGGCCCCCACCATAAGTGACCTTCAATTCTTATAAAAAAACCCAGAAATGCAGAAAACTGAAATTTCCAATCAGAAAAGTTCTGGTTGAGATACCAAAAAATAAGACAAAATAATATCAGCCACATGCTAGCTACAAATATGCAGCTAAGCCACTAAGAACAAGTGCATCTTGTAAGACAGGATGGCTTTGGGATAAAATAGGTAAGGAAAAGCAAAGTCAGTAAATCTCTCTCAGACTAGTAGGAAGTTAAAAAGCATCTTTTCTTAAGTGCTGGTTTTTTTTTACTTCATTTTGGCATATCTGAAGACTGCTCTAATGACCTGCTTATTATTTACTTTTGAAAAGAACTGTATTTTCCCCTAGTATATAGAAAAATATGAACTTCTATTTCACTGGTATTTATTCATTTGTCAAAAATTCTAGTAAGCAAGGTATATGTTATATCTAATAAGAAGTCTCTATGCTTCTGATATTACTGTTCTAGGGAAGTAGACGTGGTTGCAATTAACAATATTAAATGAGAATGGAAAGTCAAACAGCTTGAAAAAAATAATTCTTTTTGAAATTAATAAAATATTCAAGAAATAAACTTAGGGCTTTAGGGTCACTATATAGAACACAGGTGTCCCATAACTGTGTTCTATGTAAATATAGACATGAACAGTCTTTTAAAGGAGAATAACACTAAGCAGTGAGAGCAGAAACCTGACCTTTTTAATTTAATATTATAGACACAAACAATGAACTAGAATAACATATTGAGTTCTCCTTATAGATCTTAAGAAGATCTATATAGATATACTGACAGGAAACAGTAAGTCAAAGACATATACATATATTTCTGTCAGTTACTGTGTTTCTTTCCATGCACATTTACCATCAGTCTATTATACAGTTTCTATACTTGTTTTTATAGTCCAGCTTTAAAGAAGACACATCTTACATGATAATATTTCCACTTTTTAAAAAATGTATTATTTTGATGAAGAACCTGAAACACCATAGACCATATCTTAATTTTTACTTCAGAAATTAAAGTTTGCCTGTTTGCCTGTCTCATTTAATTTAAACCAAGCTTGATTAGGAAGTGGGAGGAGGATCAGTACCAAAAGAATCACTACTCCCTCATCTCTCAAGGCTTTCAGCAACTTTCCAAACTTTCAGTTTGTCCAGTTGTAAACAACCTCTCAATTTTCATTTGTCACTCTTTTCTTCTTGAAAGGTCCTAACTTGATCATCATAATATTTGACAGCCTTGAAATTGTTTATACAGAAATTTTCTCTGAGAAGATTATTGGCTTTTCTTGATAAATATTTAAAAAAAGTTATTCTGTTATGCAGCTTTACAGATCAGCAGAGCATTTTCTTTCTTCTGCTGCCTTTATTCTTCAGACTTTTATTAAGTTTGTGTTTCCATTTTAGCTGTCTTCTCAGTGTGGATTTGTATTTCTCTGTCTTCTGACAGACGATTTGAATTACTTGGGACTAACCCTTTATATGCTAACTAACCACCTGTCTTGATGATAACATAGTTATCAGTTCCTTATTTGCGTGTATTCATAGATCCATCACACTATTTTCTTCTCTTTTCTTCGTATGCATTTTTTTTATTTTATAAAGTTGGCGCTGTAGGCAAAATACTGATTAATATGTATAAAACCAATCTACCATTACCAAAAAAGCTGTAATATAACATTGATCATAAAAAAGCAGTAAAGCCTATATCTCACACAACTAGATACATTTCTACAGGAAAAGTAACAAATTCATTTTAGAAATGAGAAAGATACCATGTGTATAAATTTATCTGGAGTATCATTGGAAAATTTAGAATTATAATAGGTAAAAGCCACTTGATGGATCATCGGTGATATAAATGAAAGAATGGCAATTATTCTTGTTATGTACAAACACAAGAAAAAAAAAATAATGAGTATTACACATGAACCTACAGAGAAACATATTTGCAAATGTGAATAGACTGAAAGCAAAATTTGACAGCCTTTCAAACACCAATGACTAATATAAATTCTCTTGTATATTTCTTGAGAAGTTTCCTTGGTCTATGAGGAAAACTTAGCCACTGGAAAAAAAAGGAAATAATTTTTTATACAGGTACATCTGAGGATGGACAAAGAAGAAATGAAATTATCTTGTTGGTACATACCTCAAGAATTTAATAATTATGTTAAACATTTAGAAGTACCTCTTGGTACTTGATAGCAACACAGAGGAGACGTGTTTTTAAACACAGTAAATATTAACTGTCCAAAACTTGTAAGCAAAAAAAAACCCCATATCATTCTACTTGTGTTTTTGCCACTGAACTGAATTAATTCACTTAGGTTAATGTTTACTCTCTTTGCATGTAATTTGTTTTGGTTTGTTTTTTTTTTCAGTTTGAGTCATGAGACTCAACTAACTACTACTGAATTTCTAGATTCAAGTCTATTATTCCAATTTTTCATTTGTTTTTTCTTTTCCAGTTATTACGAATGTCCATTGAGTTAGTGAAAGAAAGTATTTAGAACCTAATATCACACTGAAATTTTATTTTTTAATGCACTTCTATTGTTGCTGTTTCTGCTTTGTTCTTATTCTCATTACCATAGAAAATAATGAAATAATTCTAATTGGTTTTTTTTGTTTCCCTGATACTTTCCCAAATGCATAAGCAACAAAATATAAATGTCATGCTGTTTACCCACTACTATAACACAATAAACCCACTTACCGTCCTCTCAAAAGCCAGTGATTTTGCCATTTGTGACAGTAGTTTTGTTAGTCATTGACCACTAATTTAATCTTAGTATTTTGGTTTGAGACAGTAGACCACAGAAAACTGAGAAGTAATTTCTTGATCTAAATTATTTTTAGAGCTATTATTGAGCTGTCTAGCACTTCAAGTAATATTTATGTAATCAACTATGAAGCAATTTCCAGTGCTTATTCCCAGATCCTGTTTTAATGACAGATTTTGAAGGTTGTTTATGGAGACTAGAAGAACTGCTAGGAGAGGACAATATTTTTCCTGACAAAGTATGTGGATTTACACACTAACAGTTCCTCAAAGACTCATATAACAAAAATTCAGAAAGTCAGTACAGTGGACTTTGCATGTCACTAAGAAATTCAAACATCCTTTTTAAGAAAGCCTAAGTTTTAAAGAGCTACTTTCTCTTTTTTTTTAGAAACTTCCTTTTTTTTTTGAATCTCCAGAAAGTATATATTTTCACAAATATTAAGTCATATTGGAATATCTAGCAGTAGTAATAGTAATAACTATCGGCAATTGAACATTAAAAAAAAAAAAAACAATATTTATTTAACAAAGACTGAATTTATTTACATTTAGAAAGAGAATTAATAATGCTCCTTGGGTGATACATGGTTATACACTTCAAACTCATTTGAAGACAATTTACCTGAAGAAAAATAAGAGAAAAAAAGTTTCAGTCTCTAGTAATATTTGTAGGTAACACTAAGTAGTGTCTGATACATATTCCCATAAGTTTTGAAAGAGTTTTTCAGCTCTAAAAAAACCCAACAAAACATAACCAAACCCAAAACCAAAAAACTGAGGGGAAAAACCTATAATAGTTCAAGAAAATATATCAGCACAGTTTATTTTGGCAAGGAATAGGACTACATG
Source organism: Pterocles gutturalis (assembly GCF_000699245.1). NCBI lineage: Eukaryota > Metazoa > Chordata > Aves > Pterocliformes > Pteroclidae > Pterocles > Pterocles gutturalis. The sequence continues at coordinate 22,766 of NW_010126399.1, forward strand.
TTTTCTAGGTGATAAATAAATCATGTTATTTGTTCAACTACAGAATTAGCGACCACCTTGCTTTCTTAGTCACTGAAGACAAGAGGTGACTGAAAGAATTACCCTAGCTGCACATAACAGCTTGAGGCATGGAAAAGTAAGATTTTTAAGGACACGTCTGGGACAAAGGTGAAAATGAAAAGTTAGTATCTCAACTGCCATTTCTTCAATATGAGAAGAAACTGGTTCCTAGGCTGCTTACAAAGTGATAAAGATTAAAACTGGATTTTCACACCGAGAATTCCACATGACTGCATGTCCTCTCATGCCCAAATACTCTTGTGCTGGCATTCTACCATGTGAATGAACGACAGCTTAATATTCAAACAACAATGTTTGACCTGTGCTGATAGCCTGCCTTTTTTAGTGGTGTGCAATAGTCGTGCCTTAAACATAACAATGGCTGTGCTATTACAAATGCAACACATAGATGGACTTGTTACAAAGCAGATTCCTCTAGACTTTGGTCTATTCTTGTAATCTAATTAGACTATAAAAAATTATAATTTGTTTCCTGCTTTGTTTTTCTTTAATAACCTGAATCTATCTGACCTTCTTTTGTGACCCTCTTACTTTGAGGGTGTAAACTTTTCTCCTTTTATAGCTTTTCACCTGTGACAAAGAACAATTCCCCTTCATTTTTCTTTCTTTGACATTTCTCTCTATAACTTATCAAACATTCTAAATCTGCTGAAAAGCCTTCAGGAGTTTTTTGTTTGTTTAGTGTTATTGTTATCTCCTCCAGCATCCTCTGTATCTAATTCTTATTTTTACCGTAGGGTATGATTAGTCTTCTGAGGTGACTTCTGACTGTGAGGTGACCACAAAGCCGCTCTGTCACTCCCATTCCTCAACAGAACAGGGGAAGAAAATATGACAGAAAGCTTGTGGGTTGAGATAAGGACAGGAAGATGACTTATCAGTTACCACCATGGGCAAAACAGAGTCAATTTAAGGAAAATAGCTTAATTTATTGTCAATTAAAACCAGAGTAGGATAGTGAGGAAAAAAAACCAAAACTAAACCCACCTTCCCTCCGCCACCTCTTTCTTCCCAGGCTCAACTTTACTCCTGACTCTTGACCTCCTTCCCTGAGCAGTGCAGGCAGATTGGGAAGGGGGATTACAGTCAGGTCATAACAATTCGTCCCTATCACTCATTCCTCCTTATGATCTTCCTCTGCTTCAGTGTGGGGTGCCACCCATGGGACACAGTCCTTTAAGAACTTCTCCTTCATGAGTCCTTTCCATGGGGAACAGTCTTCACAAACTGCTCCAGCATGGTTCCTTTCCATGGGGTGCAGTCCTTCAGGAACAGACTGCTCCAGCATGGGTCCCTCATAGAGCCACAGGCCCTGCCAGGAGCCAGCTCCAGCACAGGTTCTCCACAGGATCACAGCTTCAGCACGTATCCACATGCTCCAGCATGGAATCCTCCATGTTCTGCAGCTGGATCTCTGCTCCACTGTGGACCTCCATGTGCTGCAGGGGGACAACCTGTATCACCACAGACTTCACCACAGGCTGCAGGGGAATCTCTGCTCAGGCTCCTGGAGCACCTCCTCCCCCTCCTTCTTCACTGACCTTGATATTTCACTCACTTCTCTCTGCCAGCTGCTACTGCGCAGCAGTTTTTTTACCCCTTACACATGTTATCACAGAGGCACTACCAGCATCACTGATAGGCTCAGCTTTGGCCAGTGGCAAGTCCATTTTGGAGCTGTCTGGAACTGGCTCTGTCTGACTTGGGGACAGCTCTTGGTGTCTTCTCACAGAAGCCACCCCTGCAGGCCCCCTGAGTACCAAAACCTTGCCATTCAAATCCAATGCATGTTCTTACTCAGGAGATGCTCAGGAGAGCACCTAGCATAATGTTTTGGTCTATAACAAGAACTCCTAGATATTATTAGAAGATTTCAACAGGAATATTTACAAATGCGGTATGGCTCTTATTGATCATTCTCAGTGGAAGCAGGCTTGATAAAACATTTGTTATTTTTGTGATATTATGGCATTATCTTACCTAGAAAGCTCTGCAAAATTGATGGTGAGAGGTGAATGGATGCAAGATTTATAGTGGATAGACGAAATGTATATGTTACATTCATATGTAGAGTTTCTTACTGAATGTAGGTAGCCACTGTTTGCTTTTGGTGCTTACTTCTCTGAATTTTTGAGTATGCATGAAGATGAGCTATGCTGATTAACACAGTGTTAAGAACATTCTCAACTTTAGCTTGAATAGGTCTGTGAGGATAAATAGTACCTGGATGATGTCCAAGTTTGGAGCAGTAACTGGTAATTTTCTTACTTATAATTGAAGGTATGTGAATTAATTATGAAAGGTAAAAATGTTTCCACACATGTCTTTGAATTTTATAATTAATTGTGCTCTCTATGTACACTCTATTACTTGCCATATGTGAAAAATACCAGTAGAATAGAAAGCTGGTTTTTTTGCCCTGTTTATTTCTGAAATGGGGCTCTCAAGTTCCGTACCCTCTGTATGCAAGACAAATAGATCTTTTTTTCTGGCTTTGTGTAGAGCACAGTGAAAAGCTACAATGGGAGAAAGAAAAAAAAATCCTCTTTTACTTGGATCCTGTGATCACAACTTCTGTAGCTGAATTTTTGCAACTGGATTTTCAGAGTAAGTTTTCAAACACTGTTGCTTGTTGTGTGTATAAAATGAAGTGCAAACTGGCTATGGTTTTACCTGCAGCATCTAATTGATATGTTAATAAAAGTTGTCCTAGTTTCATCTGGCACAGAGTTAACTTTCTTTGTAGTAGCCAGTGTGAGGCTATGTTTTGTATTTGTGCTGAGAAGGTGGCTGATAACATACTGATGTTTATAGTTGCTACCAGGACAGTCAAAGACTTTTCAACTTCTCTGCTGTGCCAGTGTCTACAGGTGCAGGAGAAGCTGGGAGGGATCACAGCCCCAATTACTAGTCTAGGTTTCAATCTTAGATTTAGGATTGAGACCCAAATTTGCCAATGGTATATTTCATATCATGCACGTAATTCTCAGTATGGACATGAGGATCTGTCTAGAAGTTCTCTCGCTTGCTCTGGGTTAGCTCTTTCTTCTTCCGGATCATCCTCTCTCACTCCAGGTTGTCTCCCTCTGGGTCATCTTCTCTTGGGGTTGTCTAGCTCCCTCAGTCAGGTCTCAGTCTCAAATGCTCGGGCTCTTACCTCCTTTACGGGATTGCAGTTTAATGACTCTCTCTGCTCTGGGATCATTAGCTGGGAACAGGCTGTGTCTTGGTCACTGTGTGATGAGCAGTTTCACAGTGTATCACTCATTTGTATCTTTGTATATATCACAATTATTATCATTATTATTATTTTCAATTTTGTTGTATTTTAGTTATTAAATTGTTCTTATCTCAACCTATGAGTCTCTTTTCCCTTTACACCTTTAATTCTCTCCCCCATCCCCAGAAGGGGAGACGGTGAGAAAGCAGTTGTTGTGGTGTTTGTTTTGCTGTGCAGAGTCAAAACTACAACAAAAATGAAAATAATAAATTATTAGTGATAAATAAATCGGAAGTCTATAACATTAATATCTCACAAATATTCAAAGAATAGTTTCCACAACCTGAGGTATTATTTTGGTTTGGGTTTTTTCTGGGTTATCTTAGTGTCTTCTCTATCTTTCTTTCTCCCTCTCTTTCTGTCTTTCTCTCTCTCTCTCTTTCTCTCTTCTTTTAGAAAATACATATATTTTATTTCAAAGAGAAAAAAATTTCACTTGCAAGTAATTGGCATACCTTAGGGTAATAAATAAGTGACCACATTTAGTCTGTGGATTTTTAAATATTAACTTTCTAAAATACGTTTATTTTGTGATTAACTATATTTTCAGGAATTTAAGTACTCTGATATTTGTCAAAGATTGACACTTTGTAAATTTATTTTCTTAACACAAAGTCTGACCTTAAAAATTTTACAAAATTATTTAATTATATTTGTATTTTAAAAGAGTCAATCATGTGATATGATAAAAGGCTAGGAAACTGTCTGCAGCTTACAGCCTTTAGAATTTCAAAAACATGGTCTTTGCCAGTCCTTATTAAGTAGTGAAAAATATAGACAGGAAAAGGTAATATTGCTTTAGAGGAGTGGTAAATTCATAGTCTTATCGTTTCTTATGAATGGCTTGTTTGTAAGATATCCTTGTTCACGTTTCAAGCACAGAGAGTAGGTAGACAAGTAATTTTTGGACTCCAGGACAGGTAATAAGGGTGTGAATACCAAGCAGCAACTGAACCTAGCTTTACCATTCAGCTTAGTGTTCTTCGTGGTTCATTGGCATTTAACAAGAACAGACTGTCAGAATATTCTGTGTGATGTAGTAACTCAAACTCTTGGTGTCCTGAGGTTTTACAATGGTGAACACAATGCTTTCAAAAAATAATGTGACACGCATCAGAGCTTCTTGCTTCTTTGTAAGAGTAGGAATTTCTGTAACAGTCAAGCAATTTTTTGAAATTTTAGAAATGTAAGGGGAAAAGAGAGGCACACTTTTACAAAATAGAAAGCCAAGCCATTATGTGACGTGGTACCATTAGTGTAGTCCCACTGGTTTTATTTGGGCAACTCTTAATTTCTGCCACTAAGCATTTGAAACACCTAAGTTGCTCCTATAAGCACTTTCTCAGTCATAGATGTACAAATAATTTTCATCGCCTTGAAGCTCAGCTTAAGGGAAGAACAGTGGAAACAGGTTAATTGTCTGGATTTACAGCTTCACTGCGGGTGTTTTTTGTTGTTTGGTTTTGTTTGATTGTTTTTAAACAGAGACACTTTATATTTTTAAGTCATCTGAAATTCACAATGTCTTTTGTCTTAATATGCATTCAGTGCTATCTCATAACTTTGAAACATTTCTGTTCTCTAAGTGTTGCTTCTAATTACTCAGTCACTGGGTGCAGACTTTTGGATTAAGCTTGAGAATACTTGAGGATTAATCTTGAGGGTAGCAGCTGTTACATTTGTTTTGTAAATTGAAAATATCCTTTACTCAGTATTAAAACTGCTGCATAAACCTGACTGAATTCTCACGTGCTTGATAGTTAAAATTCAGAAGGCCAGAAGAGACACTTTCAAGTTGCTTCAGGAGCACACTAAGATTCAATAAAAGAAAAACTCAGTTCAAAAATATCTAAGAATGTTCTTTCTTTAAGAATGTGCACAAATCTGAGTATTTAATTCAGTGGAATTATTGGAGATAGGCTTACTCCTGGCATGCATTTTATTCTTAAGCCACGGTTACATTGACTGTGTTTTGTGCCATTGCTGGCAAATACTATCTAAACGCAGATGATAACTACAATTTGAGAAACAGACAGAATTTGAAAGTTAATATAAAAAAATCCTATAACCTGAGGCCAAATTCTTATTCTATTGGTCATTTTAAAGTAGTCTCAAATGAATCAAGAAGGGTTAAATGCTACTCATTGATACTCCAAACGCTGACGAATAACCTTCATGATGACAGGTTCTTTACTGTTTACTTTCTTTCCTTACTTAAGGAATGAAAAGTTTCTTCATTCATTTTTCACGAAAGCATATCTTTGATAGAGTAGTTGGTGAAATGATAAGGTGTTCTAAGCATGTAATGTGGCTGAAGTACCAGATGAGGAAGCTGACAAATACTCTGGGAGTGAGGAAGGAGGGAAGGAGGAAAAATTAGATTTGCTATGCCTTCACGTCTGGGGTAAGAGATTGAAAATCATTATAACATAGTCTACAGAGAATAGTGGTGTTTTTTTGTGAATATCTCAGACAGTCATGAAACAGGTAAGGAGAGGTTCATAGGGAAAGTAACGTTTTCTAAGATCACATGATAAAATCAGAGGAAGAAGCAAAACCTAAAAATAACTTACCTGCCCAACAAGTTTAAGAAGTGTTTGTATACTCAAAAGTGTCTCTATCAACAACAGTTACAGTTCAATAAAAGATACAACTTATCTCAAACCTTGCTTACTTTAAATATTTATTTAATTTGCCACCTAGGAACTTAATCAGACTTTTACATATCTGAAATAGCACATATTTTAACTCAGCAGTTATTGCCAGTGAAGCGTTTACAGTTACTATTGTGAAGAAGATGAATGCCAAGGATAATATGTTGATATGTTGTTTCATTAAGAATGCAACAATACAAAAATACACAGTCTTTACTACTGTTCACTGTAGCTTGTGAAGGAGTTGTTTTTTTCTGTTTTTGGAGCTAGTTTAATTTTTAACTCAGAAGCACCTGAGATGGTTTTGCTAAATCTTTCAAAATAAATTTCAATGTTAGGTTTCATCCAGGATCAAAAAGTGTCAGGTAAAAGAATGATTGAGGAAAAAAAATTATGAATGGATAAAATATGTGGTGTGTTTGTGTGAGAGAGAGGGCAGGGGGAAGAGAGGGAGAAGAGAGAGGACTGAAATGGAAAAGGAGAAGATTAAAGTTTCCTACCTCTTTTTGGCATAATTTCTTAGATCATCACAGGAGAAGGACCTGTGGTGACAAGATGTTAAAGTGATGAGCATAGATATGTCTTTAGAAAATAATTCTAGGACAGTAGTTACATTTTTGTCTGATATTATATAATTTCCACCAATGAATAATTATAATTGATCACTACTGTAAGGAAAAAAACACTGAGAACCTCATCTGTGTCGACCTCCTTTGAGACAATTTCTACCGGAAATGCCAGCATGTGTCAAATTTCACATGGTAATTATGAACTGCAGTTCAGGAGGCTGAGTCAGTAAAAGTTTTTGTGCAGTTTTCATACTTACTTTGTGGAAGGCAAAACATACTCTGCGAAAACTACGTAAATAAAGACGGGTCATATTTTTCTGACAAACACAAATGCTGGTTTCATCCCTGGATATTTCTTTAACTGTCCATGGGTGAGTTGTTTATAGACAAGGACCCTCCAGTGACAGGCCTGTGACCTGTCCCTTACATCAGTCCCATGATCCTCTGTGCCACATTCTGTGTCCCCACCTCTCAGGACCTCTGCTGTCATACTGGGTCTGGATGCACTGCGTCATCGTGTTAGTTGTAAATATCTCTCTCTGCACAGAATGACAAGTTATTACTACTAACTATATAAAAACTTTTGTGGAACGGTACAAAATAAAACAACTTACGCATCGCCTGCCATGATTATAGTTAGAAAATCAGATACGATCAGAAAAATTACTGTTATAGTCAAACTAAGTTAAAAAAATCAGTGGCAGTTCAAGACAATTTCGAGCAAAGCAAACCTGACAAGTCATCTTGTAAACTCATTGTAATGCTTGTGGCCTCTTACAAGTAATGGCAATACTATACTATATTATATAGTATAGGGTGTTGTTATTTTTTTCAAGATTTACAAGATTCTTTTTAGTGTTTTTGTAAGTAAAGATGGTGATGAATACAATGAAGAGGGTTTCTATAATGGGAAACAGTCTGTTTCTTGACAAAAACACAGTTTTCTCTGTTTCAGAGCAGGTCAGAATGTAGATCTCCTCTCTTGTCTGTCTGTCAGAAGTATTCATCGTAGAATCATAGAATGGCCTGGGTTGAAAAGGACCTTGAAGATCATCTAGTTTCAACCCACCTGATGCAGGCAGGGTTGCCAACCACCAGAGCAGGCTGCCCAGGGCCCCATCCAGCCTTGATCTTCCCAGGCACAGAGGTGCAGCTCACCGGCCTGTACTTTCCCAGGTCTTCTTTTCTCCCTTTCTTAAAAATTGGAGCAATATTTCACTTTTTCCAGTCACCGGGGACTTCACTCAACAGTTGTGATTTTTCAAATATGATGGAGAGTGGCTCTGCAACCATATCAGCCAGCTCTTTCAGAACCCTGGGATGCATATCATCTGGCCCCACAGATTATACACATTCAGTGACATGAGGCAGTCTCGGACTTGTCCTGCTGTTACAGTGGGAGGGATTCCACTCCTCTCACCCTCACCTCGAGGTTCAGGGTCCTGACAGACATCGGAAGCCTGACCACCAGTGAACCCTGAGGCAAAGCACTTATTGAGTACCTCAGCTTTTTCCATGTCTGAGGAAGCCAGTTCTCCTTTCTCATTTATCAGAGGGGAAACACTCTCCTTGGCCTGTGTGTTCCTGCCTATGTACCTGTAGAACCCCTTCTTGTTATTTTTCACATCCCTCACCAAGTTCAACTCCATCTGTGCCTTGGCTTTCCTGATCCTATCTCTACA
>NW_010126399.1:31165-50777 GCF_000699245.1 Pterocles gutturalis
GAGCTCTTGCGCTCTCAGAAGGGTGTCCTTAGAGAGCTTCCAGCTCTGTTCTGTTCCTATGCCCTTAAGGACAGTTTCCCAGGGGATCCCATCCAGTAATTCCTTGAACAGCTGGAATTTTGTTCTCCTGAAGTTCAGGGTCCTGACTCTGCTTTTTGCCAGGAAAACATTTTTGCCATTCCTCAACATCACCAACTCCACCAGGGCATGGTCACTGCAGCCCAGGCTGCCCCCAGTCATAACCTCTCTAATGCTCTCCTCTGCATTGGTGAGCACCAGGTCTAGTAAAGCTTCCCCTCGACTCAGTCCATCTAATATCTGGACCAGGAAGCTATCCTCAATAGACTCCAGGAGTCTCCTGGGTTGTTTGCAGACCAAAGTGTTGTTATCCCAGCAGATATCCAGGTGGCTGAAATCCCTCATCAGGAGAAGAGCCTGGGAGTGTGACACCTCTTGCAGCTGAAGCAAGAAGGCCTCATCAACAGGTTCTCCCTGATCAGGTGGCCTGTAGTAGACCCCAACCACTAGATGTCCTTTGCTTGACCAGTCCTTGATTTTAACCCATAAGCTCTCAACCTGGTCATGACCGTTTCTCAGACACAGCTCTTCACAATTTATCCACTCCCTAACGTAGAGGGCAACTCCCCCTCCCCTCCTACCCTGTCTATCCCTTCCGAAAAGCCTGTAGCCCTCAACCACAGTGTTCCAGTCATGGGATTCATCCCATCATGTCTCCATGATAGCAATTAGGTCATACTTTTCTAATTGCGCCACAGTTTCCAACTCCTCCTGTTTATTTCCCATGTTTCACGTATTGGTATAGAGGCACTTCAGCTGGGCTACTGGCCTCATTATCTTCTCAGAGGAGCCCTTCCTAACACCTCTGGGACAAATCTGGGGTTTTCCCCCACTGCTGCCCAGGCAACAGCATTCCCTCGCTCTTCTTCATTGCCCAGTACATCCCCTCCCCGCATCGTATCTAGTTTAAAGCCCATATTGTTGATGAAAGATGCAGTTGCACTTGAAACAACTTTTTCAGAATTGGTTTGTTGTGTAGATTGCACTTAAAAGAAGGGATACACTATGTTTGAAAGTGGTTGGTTCAGTGACTTTTAAGTTTTGAGAAAATATATGTTCAATTAAAAGAATTTCTATTATCCATTTTACTATGTACGTGTCAGTGCTTTACAGATCAGGACACTGGAGTACTAGCCTTTTATCTTAAGTTCTGTAAAATGGTTTAAAAGAATTGCAAAGTTGAGAATTATGTTTAGACTTCTTGTATTGTGTTTAATAATACATGGTAATAATGTGCTCCTGTATGCATAGATTGCAGAAAGCGTAAACTTTGCAGAGATCCAGGGATACTTTATGCTAGTTTTACAGTCATAAACAACGTATTTCTTCAAGGTCTGATGTATCCATACTTTCTATTAGAAAAATAGGAACTTTGTGCACACAGCAAATATGAGGTTATTACAAACAAGCATCTAAATATACTACTGCATATTCAGTTTCCTTGTTACCAAAGTTTTTACACACCTAACTGTGCAAATCCAAGAGAACCCACTATATGGACTCTTACACTTCCAAAATAAATTCTGCCATGAAGGGCATGATTTGTCACATTCCTCCAATTCAAATTCAAAATTGCACTAAAATCTACCTTTCTGGTTTTTTTCTCCTTCAGGCGTATTTAAGAGGCTATAAAACCCAAAATTTATATTTTAAGAAAGACCAGACTCATTTGGATTAATTTTACTACCAAATAAGCCACTGTATTTCCACAAATACATTAATCTGAGTAATACTAGTACAAATTTACTTGGGGAACAGTAATAGTATTCTGCCCTTTTCTTTTGCTGATGTTTCAGTGGAAAACTGAGAAAAGGTAAATGCAGCAAAATTTAATAGAAAATTTGAATGTCAACTGACAATCTCACACTACATCAAATACATAGAAGGGAGTATTCAGCAGTAACCCATCATGCTAACAGGAAACTGAGAGTAATTAAAAATATATTTATGAGATATTCTAATTTCAAGAGTTTTGAAACAGACAAATATTGCATATGTTGCCATTCCTGGGCTTATTAAGCTGACAGAAGTTTCTGTCATAACTTTAGACACATTACCTTCATTATGGATCAAATGTAACATTTTATAGCACTATGTATGAGTAGTACTGCAGTATATTGAAATTTGGCATGCGGTGTGGCAAAAAAGGTAGAATCTCCACTTGATACTGTTCTCAAAAAGAGATTCCTATCTAGGGGTGAAAATTCACCTTTAAACTCATAGTCATCTATACCCAAATTTTATTTTTTTCAGATCTCATATTTTGTTCTAACCTGCTCTAAAACCTAGAGGCACTTTTGAAATGTATGAATGTTATTTTTTTAAAAAATTCAAAGCTTCATTGGTTTAAGTTTTGATTTTGAAACATCTGTTTAAAAACATGAAATTAACATTTCCAACTTTAAAATATTGCAAGTTTTTAAGTCATCCTGAAGCTCCATCAGGACTCAATTTAATCTCAGATGAAGAAGCAGTAAACTCCTGAATTTGCTTGAGGGAAATTTATTTCAACAAAAGGTATTTAGTTCATCAGGTATTTTATAATGGAAGAAAAGTTGTTTGTATGTAGTCTGTTAAAAAGGGGAGAAAGGAAAATAAATTGTCGTGCTCATGTATGTTAAATAAATTTAAGCAGAATTCTACAAACTTGCAACGGAATTAGTTGGATTTCTTTTTGTGAAAATACTGTACAGAGCTCAGTCATGAACTTTGCAAATTAGAGGTGCTGCGGTTTACTTCTTGACTACAATAAAAATTGTGCCTTTATATCTTGCACAGCTCTAGCTACAGCCTCTTCATGACTATGCCTGTGACTTTTTGACCTTTATTTTGCAGTACAAATATAACAATGTCAAGTGGAGAAGGAAGTATTAGTAAAAAATAGTAATTCCCTATCACCACTACAGAGTTCAGCCCAAGTCATTTAAAATTGTGCACATGCCTCATTATCAAACATTTTAGTTTTATGTGCCTTTAGCAAACCTTAACCTCTGGAGAAGAACTATCATTTACTTAAAAAAAAAAAATCAACATAAAGCTTCCATTTTCTTTGAATGCATGCATCTCAGTGTAATTATCTGAAGTTGGCTTCTCTTTTTTTTTTTTTTTTTTTTTTTTTGGTTGGGCCACATCCAGAAAATTGTCAACAACATCATAAGGAGAAAACAAGTTGGCTGTATCGCTATACAGTTTTGTCAATCTCATACCTTTTGCACAAATAAAAAAGTATTGACAATAAATCTAGTTCCATTTGTTTGTCAAATGCACAAACGACTCTGTTGGTTAATAACATTTAATACAAGTAGTATGACAGAGCTGGACAATTAGTAAATTAATCTTTAAAATCTCATTGAGGGGAAAGTTTCCAGACTTTAATGCTGCCCTTTTCTGCATTCACCATCTCTTCTGCAAAGTTAGACTGCGACAGATTAAAAACAGTGGCTTCTATTTTTTCCTCTGTAATAATGTCTAATTATGTATGCTTTAGTTTGATTAAGTTTTCAAAGCCTGTATCAAGCTAATGCTTCCTATTGCTTCTGTGGCATACTTATCAATGGCATAGTTTCATAGATAGCCATTAAAACAGGATTTAACAGCAAAATTTAACAATTTCAGTGACTAATAAACCAAAGTCCAGAAAAGTAGACAGATAATTAAGAGAGGCACGGGCAGAACTTATATTTATGTTTTCAAAATGAAAAACATTATTCAGCTGTGTGAATTTGCATATACTCTACTTCCTCTTACATTCAGAGCTCCCTTGATAAACTCTAGAATCATACAATGGTTTGGGTTGTGAGGGACCTTTAAAGGTCATCTAGTCCAACATCCCTGCAATGAGCAAGGACACCTTCAACTCGACCAGATTGCTCAGAGCCCCGTCCAGCCTGACCCTGAATGTTTCCAGGGATGGGGCATCTACCACCTCTCTGGGCAACCTGTTCCAGTGCTTCACCACCCTCATAGTAAAAAAGTTCTTCCTGTAAGCACCCTCTAAATATTGAAAGGCCACAATAAGGTCTCCCTGGAACCTACTCTTCTCCAAACTGAATGACCCCAGCTCTCTCAGCCTTTACTCATAGGAGAGGTGTTCCATCCCTCTGGTCATTTTTGTGGCCCTCCTCTGGAGCCGCTCCAACAGGTTGTCCTGGTTTTGTCAGGGAGAGAATTAACTTTCTTCATACAAGCTAGTAAGAGGCTATGTTTTGGATTTGTGCTGAGGAGAAGGCTGATAACATGCTGCCAGGACAGTCAAGGACTTTTCAGCATCTCTGCTGTGCCAGTGTCTGCAGGTGCAGGAGAAACTGGGAGGAAGCATAGCCCACAATCACTGATTTAGGATTTGACCTTAGGTTTGAGATTGAGACCCAGATTGACCAATGGTATATTTCACATCATGCATGTCATGCCCAGTATATAGATGACGTTCTGTCTGGAAGTTCTGTCTCTGTAGTCTCTCTCTCCCTCTTGGACTCTCAGGCTCTTATCTCTTTCCTGGAATTGTGGTATAAAGACTGTTGCACCTCTGGGAATGGGCTGGGCCTTGGTTTTCTGGTGGTGAGCAGTATCACTGTGTATCACTCATTTGTATATTTTTATATTTGTATATTATTATCATTATGATTAGTATTTGCAATTTTATTGTATTTTAGTTATTACATTGTTTTTATCTCAATCCATTAATCTCTCTTCCCTTTACCCCTTTAATACTCTCCCCCATTCCTGGAAAAGTGGAGGGTAGGCGAGCAATTGCGTGGTATTTGCTGCTGCGCCAGAGGTCCATGGCCACCTTGTACTGTTCTCACAAATCCATTTATGCTGCTTTGTGGGACCTGAGCATCATTCCAGTTTGAGGAGTAGTCAGTTGGCTCAGGTTAAGCTGATCAGAGCACACAGTCCTGAGACAAGTGTTTCTCCCCAGGAGCTTCCTCCAGGGCTTCAGCTCCTAGGTCTTCTGAAAACACATCTGACTTTTGCCAGCCATTTAAGGCTTCTTCCTAAATGAAAACACAATTTTTTTTTTTTCCTTCTAAAACAGCAGCCAGGAGAGGAGTGCCCTCTTTTTATATAATGCTAGTAATAGTATTCTCCTTTTTCTTTGTCTCAGTTCCTTGCTATTTCTAAAGGAATTCAAATCCATTGTTTCCACCTCCCTGGAGATTATTTCAAACTCAGTGTTACAGACAGTTCTGAAATTGAGAGATATTCTGTATCCCTGTTAAAATTGTGCTGTGGGGAATAAAAATAAATTGAGAATCTCTGGAAGAGAGCACACAGGAAGTGGCCAGATAAGGTGATTTTTGTGACACTGTATCTAGGTCATAGCCCCAGAACTTTTCATTCAAAAATGTTTAATACAAATAAAGGAACATTAGTTGAAGAACTGTAATTGGAAAACTCCCTCTACATTTAGTGTCTCAACCAGCACAGTGCATTCGTGTTCTGACTTAATCTTGCTCTCTTTTCCTCTCCTTGGTTAGTAAATCTTGATTGTTTTCTGTGCAATCATGTAGCTTCAATAGTGGAGAAGAAAATTCTGAAGGACTAGTTGAGAAAAGTGTGATAATTAAGGCAGAGAAATAGCTAGACTGGTAAGAAAAGTGTGTTTGAAACACCATAGGCTGACAATGAAGTTACACTTGTCTTTCTGCCTTCTTGCATGTGCATTCTAATGACTGGAAAATCATCTGCTGGAGACAGAAACATTACCTTTATGCAGAAACTTTTAAAGAGAAAAGCTAACACTCTCTACCTCTATAAGAAGTGTTAGCCTGTGGGTATTCCTGGAACAATGTCGCACTACTTCCAGTGCTGCTGGAAGGTTTTAGGACCGATTCTCTCTCAAAAACAAATCTGCCTCCAACCATCCTTCTACTAGAGATCACTGTAAGTTATGTTCTGTACAGGTTTCTTAAGACTCTCTTCTGAAGCACTCATTCTACTTGCACTCTTACCCAAAGATGACAACCCTTCATCTGTCTGACTTTCAGCAACACCTAGAATGGACAAGAGCAGACAGAACTAAGCTTAAGGATTCAGTTTGTCCTAGAAAGCTGCACAATCACATGTGTATCGTGCTTTGTTCATGATAACATATCAAGGCTTTTCTATTGCACTACACTGATGAATTCGTACTTTTCCTGGTACATTGGTATGTGATATAGACATTGTGTGTTTGGAAGCCCTACATTCCCCAATACTGCATGTTTCTTAAATCATGCAGGTACTTTCCTCTTCCTCACTTGCCCTCTTAAGTGACATTGACAGAACTGCAGAAGCAAGCAGGGCTATTTAGAACTTCCAGATAATTTTTGATCCCCACTGTTTTTCTTAGATCATTAAATTATAATAATGTTCTGCCTTAATTTCTTCACAATCATAAGTGAAATGAAGGAGTTAATAAAATCTATTAAAAATGTGAACTTAATTTGTAATGTAAAACACCTTGAAGGAAGATGTTGCATACAGATCTTACCGATTATGTTATTACTATAAAAAGATTCCTACAATTAGCAGAACACTATATACTCTACCTAAAATCTCTGCATAAAACAGTGTTGCCATGAGGAAATATCTTTTAACATGCTAGTGAGACTATAAAATTAGATTTGGAATTCCCAAACTTTGAGTAAAGAAAAATAATAGTAAGTATGGGAGAACACAGACAGCATGTGAAAGCTTTAAGCTCAAACCATGCTGAAAAAGGATAGTGTTCACCTACCTGTTTTTTGTCAAGTCTTGGCCTCATTTCAGTATCACAAGAGCCATTTCAGACAGTCTAAATAAAATATTTTAATGAGTCATCAATTCATTTGAACTTTTGAGTTTATGTGCTTTCTATGCAAATATACACATCATATGTGATATTGTGTATAATGTATTCCAATAGACGGGATCTTTGGCCATTACCAGTAAAAAGACACATAATTAGCATTAAACAGACAGTGTGGGTTCTCAGGACTGCTTTGGGATTACCTTGACCTGAAATGGTTTTAATTTGGTTAAATAGTTGACTGATGACCAACTGCTTCATCTGTTTTGGCTGAAACATTGTGACCGTCACCTATGATAAAGATATGACCCACCAATGTACTCCCTAAACAACAAACAAGATTTCTTTATATTGTTGTGGCTTGGGAGGCTATTGTGTGTTTCCAAACTGTAGCTGGGAACCAATGTGAAAGAGACAGACTATGATCTGAGAAGATGTAAAAATAACCCCAAATAGATCCCCGAAAGCCCCACCATGTACATCACGCTTCTCTGCATACCTGGCCAATGGCTCTTGTAGACAGCTTCCTCCTCAGTTTGTGGTGAGACTGGCACCACTGACCTTTGGACCCAAAAACACACTGGTAAAATGGCATAACACCAAGAAAAAGGGATAGATACTAGAAAATTTTGTTGCATGACAGCTTTAAAAGTGCTTTTAATGCAGCTGCTCTGTATTAGTCTGGGTGCTGAGTGGAAGCATTACCTTAGCTGGAATGGACATAAATATGAGATGTTCTGTTTAGACTCTTAAGGTTTTAATAAAGCTGACAATCATAATTTTCATGTATATAAGGTGTGTTCTGTTTTGCCCAGTGTAATACTTAACCATCCCATCTTGCTTTAGGCATTTGCTGAAATCCATTGTTTTACCTTTAAATATGTTAGGAACTCAAGATCTTCCCTATTGTTCTGCCTCTACCACACCCCTCATCCCTCACCATTTTTAATGTGTTTCATCCACTTTCACAAATCCTTCTGTTGCAGGTGTTAATAAATCTGTTTGCTCTGAGGATATATTCTTACCCCCTTAGCTTATTAACTCTTAGTCCCTACTTCCTAAATTTATGAGTTGACAGATTTTCCTTCCCTCCCACAAATCCATTTGCTTCAGCAGTCCACATGTGTTTCTCCTGTGCTGAGGTACAAATTCCCTGTTTCAGACAGATAATCTGCTAAATGTCTCTCAGGGAGCTACAAACAAGGAAAGCAGACCAGTTATGGCTAGCAAGAATGAGGGATGATAATAAAGCAGATCTTGTATTTCTTGGGATTTAAGTTGCTTTGTTATCTGGGTTTGGAACATAATCTCCAAAAGTATATCAAAACTATCCAACGCTATCTACAGGAACAGAGAATACTTCCTCTTGCTTGTGCAAAACCTGCCCACAGCTTTTTAGAAATGATATGTATGTCAGGGAAGTAGTGGGGAGTGATCTTAATCTGTGTTCTTTGCAAATGAACTGGTAATTGAAGGGGTGGCTCAAGCAACATCTTAGAGAATGGTTTAAAGATTTCTGAAGTGAGATTTTTTTAATGGTAATTTTCATTTTAAGGGTGGGAGTTTCGTAACATATTTCAAAGTAAGGAAAGTAAGAATTCAAGTTGCCCGTCTGTGGAAAAAAAAACCCCAAAAACCAAAACACAAACAAAAAAAAAAAGAAAGAAAGAAACAAACAAAAAGTAGAACAAGGGTTAGCTTGATACGGTGCAAAGAGTTATGAATTTGGATTCATGTGATACCACATGCTCATGATTATTCCAGTAAATATTGGTTTGGGACATAAGGGATCAGCAGCTACACCTTGCAATATAAGGAATGTTTGTGACATTATTGGACACTTGAAAGGACATTTGAATAGAGGGCGAAGCGTAAGAAAATAGAAAGCTGAAACTGAATAATAGGTCTACTCCCCCCACCAAGGCAAGGGAGGGGTGTTCATCAGAACACCCTGTAATCACATTTACTTTATCCTGTCACTGAGAGAGAGATCTTTTTGCAGGCAATAATTTAAAAAGTAATGATACTATAGGAGGGAGAATGGAAGAGAAGAGACAGTGATTTGTATTGCAGTATGCCATCCTCGTGTGCTGTGAAGCAAGTTATTTCAGTTTCTTCCTTGTTTCAGAATGTAGGCCTATTAGATGCTAAAAATGGTAAGATTACCCTTTAAAAATCATTCATTATATGGTATCAAGTCTTGGAAGGGAGTCTAGGAAGAAAGTAGTGTACATTTCAATTGAAATGAGGTCCTGTATTGTGGTACTTATAAGAAAACCCACAGACAAATCCAGTTTTAATGAGCCCTTATACTATATAAGGAGGGGAAAGCAGACAGATATATTTTTGAAATGAACTGTTAAATGGTGCATCTAACCAATGAGAAGAAGCAAGGAAAAGACAGATTCGTTGTCTAAAATGAGCTCTGCAAGAGGTGAAAGCGTAAAACACAGGAAAAAATGATTCATCTTGCTAACATCTTTACTGTTTTTTTCTTCCAGAAGTTCAAATGTTCACAGAGGTGCATGGCACTGATGAGGATGACAAATAGCAGTAAAGATCATACAGTTGTCCTTTATACCCATTATTATTTATTTGTTTTATGAAGAAAGCCAGAATATCAAATTAAGCATTTGGCCTTAACAGAGCCAAGAGCTGTACTGTATGATTATAAGTAGCAGGAGAAAAGAAAAGTGGGAGGAAGTAAAGGAAGGCAAGGTAAGAGTACGGTAATTCTGACTGGAATGTAAATGTACAGACTATATAAATTTAATTAAATTAAAGGAATTTAAGATTTCAAAATTTATTTTAAGTCTGATTTATAGCAAGATTCTACATGACCATCGCTTTCCTTCTCCAGCTAAAATATCTTGTTCTTTTTACATGCAGTTTAATCTGGTAAAAATTGTATTACAGTGAATATATGGATGACTACTCCAAAGTGAGATAATTCAACTCTTTAATTTCAAAACCACAAACATTAGTTACATTTTTCTCTCATTAGATTTGTCTTCTTCCAAAACTTAAGTAATAACAAAATCGATTGAGTTTTGTGAAGCATTTAAATTTTACCAGAGCTTCATTTTCTAGAGGCAAATGGGTCTGACAGTATTTTCCTAACCAATTCTGTGAACAAGGATTTTCTAGAAGCATTCTTTTGAAAGGTTCAAAGAAATAATTTGACACTTCACCTTACCAATGTAACCATAAGTAGCCTGCTTTAAAAAAGCTCATTTAAGAGCTGAATAAAAGAAAAAATGGTAATTGGTTAAGATTTTTCACAGGGGGGTACAAAATTATGAACAGTCAGCAGTGGAAAAAAGTATAAAGGATTTGCAAAGATAAAATGAAACACTAATAACAAGGTCAGATATAACCCAGAATTAAACCATGGAGGAAAACAACTCCCTAGGCTTGTATTAAAATCAGAAATAGATGTCTGTGTGCATAGCTGGTAGCAGTAATATACAGTTACAAGTTAAGTATGAAGTGTTCTAATCACAGACATATCAGTTTCTGACCTTGAAATCAAGTAGCTGAATGAAGCAAACAAATGAAAGCAAGATTAGATAAAAAATCTTAGGACGGGTAGCTAAAATAGAATATTTTAACATAGTAAATCTGTGTTTGTCTACCCTGTAGCCAAACTCCTTATCTGAAGTATTGTTTGACTCCTCATTTTAACTTTCAGAAGAGGTAAAGTATTTCTTTCCACACATAGCAGTGAATTTTGGAACCTACCTCCACCACAGGTTGTGGAGACCAAGGTTATCAGCAGGTTCAGAAAGACTAAACAAATTACTGGACAAGTACACTAACTGACAGTAAAAAGACGAGGTGTGGGACATAACTCACTAAGAGCTCTGATGAAACACCTGGAGGACTCCACGGAGAATGAGCTGCAGAAAACGGCTGGGTTAAATTCCTCCTCCTAAATAACACTTCTTGCAATGGTCTGAAATAGATATAGTATCCTACTGTCTGCAAGAGGGAGTGAGGCTGTCGTAGACCATTGATCTGACCCAGTTAGGGCTGTTAATGTTCAACATTCCTAAGCATTGGTAGAACTGAGAAAGCATGTGTAAGAAAGTATCCTCTCTTATTCACAACAGTACCTCATAGAGGTTTGTCGCTACTTGGCACTTAAATTCAAAGTACAACTAAAGAAAGTATGTTCAGAATAAAATCAGATCTATTTTCACAACAATAATTCAGTGTTGAAAAGCAGGTGTAGACCACAAACATTTAAAGAGAGATGCAGAATTAATGTGTTTTCAACAGCAATTTTACTAAGATTGCAATTGGATACCATTCTTGTGCAACACTAAGGCAAATTGTTGGGTTTGAAAAGCTACTGTGTACAAGGCTTTTCTCTGTGTCTAAGCTGTGGTATCAGTACTCCTCATATCTTACATGGAAAGACATGTATGGTAGCAGAAATTCTCCTTCTGGCCCAGCACTCCCCTGGGAAAATGTTGTCTGCATAAGCAAAATACAGCATTCCTTCTCAGCTGATACATATAATATCAAATATGTGCATATTTGCTTAATTACTCATGTTGTGATGCAGCTACTGGATTTTTGTTACTCATACTCCTTGCATTTCCTCTTTTCTGACATTTGCAGAAAAGCCCAGTATCCAAGGCACTTTGTAGTTAAAGCAAATACTTTCCTCCATACTGACAGCCCATGAACTAGATTGTCTGGTTCACTCCAGTGGAAATTCTGTGGCACAATCCATTTGGGTACAATGTCAGTGTTTGAATTCTGGTTGGAGGCAAGCTGAGGACAGCACAGTCTTCCCACTTGTTCCAGTGGGAATTAGATCACATTTTTGATCTGTAGAAAACTTCAGGTTTTTTTTAAGGTAAATTTAAAAAAATATATATGTTTTCTTAAAATTTCAAAAAGACACAGTATGAGCCAAGAATTGAAGTTCAGAGTCTTACTTAAAATTTCTTCTGTTCTCAGTTGTGTTATTTAAATGTAATGTTGTTTATAAAATTGATAGCCTTGATTGCTCAGCTTTTTAACTCCTCTCACCTTACATGTCCATACTTTTCAATAGATGCCAGGGTACAAAGACATGCATCTAGGAACTAACAGTATTTTGTCTTGTTCTACCTTTGCACTGTAGTAAATTACACATTTTCATTGCACAGAAATGTAATTGTGATTGAGCAAAATAATATTTTCCATTAATAAGACAACATAAAAGAGTAAATGGAGAGTGTCTAGAAAGCTGCCCAGCAGGGAGGGACCTAGGGGTGCTGGTTGACAGCCGGCTGAACATGAACCAGCTGTGTGCCCAGGTGGCCAAGAAGGCCAACGGCATCCTGGCCTGCATCAGCAACAGTGTGGCCAGCAGGACTAGGGAAGTGATTGTGCCCCTATACTCGGCACTGGTGAGGCTGCACCTTGAATCCTGTGTTCAGTTTTGGGCCCCTCACCACAAGAAGGAGCAGGTCCAGAGAAGGGCAAAGAAGCTGGTGAAGGGTCTGGAGCACAGGTCTTAGGAGGAGCAGCTGAGGGAGCTGGGGTTGTTTAGTCTAGAGAAGAGGAGGCTGAGAGACCTTATCACTCTCTACAACTACCTGAAAGGAGGGTGTAGTGAGGTGGATGCTGGCCTCTTCTCTAAAGTAACAAGTGATAGGACAAGAGGAAATGGCCTCAAGTTGCTCCAGGGAAGGTTTAGGCTAGATATTAGAAAAAATTTCTTCACTGAAAGAGTGATCAGGCATTGGAACAGGCTGCCCAGGGAAGTGGGGGAGGCACCATCCCTGGAAGTGTTCAAGAAACATGTAAATGTGTAACTTAGTGAGTTAGGTGGTGTGGGTTGACGGTTGGACTTGATGATCCTTGAGGTCTTTTCCAACCTTTATGATTCTATGATTCTATTTATGATTACATATCTATACATAGTAGATATTGATTATGAGACATACTCTATATTTTTAGATTGTATGTATTTCTACATTAACAATAAGAATAGCTTTATTTAGGATATGACTTCTGTTTTTCAGTCATTGAAATGTTGCAATTTGTGTATGAAAATTCCTCCAAAAGAATTTAGTTGAAACTCTTCCCAGTGACCACATCACAGTGGCATATTCCATATTCACTTTTTTAAAAGTACTGGTGATGAATGAGGGCAAAAATGAATATTATTTTTCCACATATTCTTAAAAGAGGTTAAGTGATTTCAGTCTCATCAAAGTTGCCATGAATCTGTCCATCTTAAGTGTTTTTTGTACTTCTTACATGTATCGTTTGAAACCCCTAGAATGTTGACAATATTTACTCTTCAAACACTATTGTGAAATAAAGAAGTGCCACTAGTCTCATCTTAAAAATGAGAAGAGTAAGGCACAAAAGTGAGATTGTTGCATAGAACATGAAAGTTATGTAAGTGGTCTTGAAAATCTATATTTAAGTGACTCAGTCATGGATGCAGTGAAAGACTGGCAGAATAAAAATTAGTTTCAGAGTTTGAAAGCTGCTGAAGTACCTTTCTAAATAAAGGTATTATATATACAAGAATAATACTTTAAAGGGTCACAACTTCTTTTGAATACCTCTCACAAGTAGTGTCAGTAAGCAGTGTCACGGGACTTACAGCCTGCAAAAAGGAACAGGTGTCATGCAGTTAAATTTATAAATAAATTGTTGTGTTGACTGAATACACATATTTTAGACATGCCTCACATGTATAAAAGTCAATCATGTACAACATATCTTAGATAACACAACCATCTAAATATTAATCTTATTTTGTAAAACATAGATCTGTAGTTACTTTAATACATAAATCTGTAAAGTAAATCAATCAGTCACTTAAGACATGACCCAGAACTTCTTTCGTGGGCTTACTTTGTTCCCACTGAGTTTTTGGTTTTGGGAAGAAAAAGATTACGTTTTTAGGAAAATAACCATGAAATGGTTTTTTATTATGCCAGTTTTTAATGGGGAAAGGATGTATCTTTGGATAGTATTTAAGATTATATCATCTATCTTATGTTCCAAAGAACTGGACAACTTTTTATAGTTCACTAAGCAGAAAGACACTTCTTACTTACAGTTTTCTATATAATCCAATTGACATATACTTGTTAAAATACTAAGTGTGAAGTATTTAGGCCAGATTTAAATGCAGTAATAAGTAAGAGGATTTGCATAATATTGGGCACTGATGCCAGCTTTGAAATGCCAGGATCATTTTTCACAATTGAAAGCATGGTGCCTTTGCAAAGAATCATTTATTAAGACCAAACCACTGTTTCAATAAAGCATTAGAATTTCCTGCATAGAGTAGCCCTTGGGCAGCATTCTGAAGTAGTAGTGAATTGCTATTTTAATCCACAATGGAACATTTTAATAAGTGTGATAAATGACTCACAAAGGGCTTCAGGTTTCAACGTCAGCAGAATTAGAATCAGGCAAAAGCTGGGTCTGGGTGATAGATGTAGAGGATTTTTTGTGGTAAACAGTTTACGATGTCAGGACAATACCAGCTTATTGAACTTTCAGAGGCTGAATTCCTGTCCATTTGTCACCTTGTTGTCAGCAGACATAGATGTATGTAGAGTAATAGACTTACATTCTTTATCAGCTGATACATTTCTGTAACTCCTGGACCACTTCAAAAAGATCAGAAAATGAAACACTTAACAAATAATAAGAAAAAAAAAATCAAAATATGAAATAAAACCAGAAGTACTTTAAATTAAAAAAAACAAATAGTGTTGAATTTTTTTATTCCTGGTAATATTTTTATCTTGCATGCACAAAGTAAAAACATTTCCTGGTACAGCTAAGTCCCTCTAAGCCACTCTGTTTTTGCAGTAGTTTCAGGCTTCTGTGAAATGAGTCTCTTTTGTTTGTTTTCAAGTAAAATGAAGGAATTAGATGGTCACAATATTTGTTGAGTTTTGAGTTAAAAGCAGGTTAAATATTTGCTGTTAAAGAAGAATTGGAAATAAATGTTCTATTTTTTCTGAAGCTTTCCATCTCATGTTATACTGATAATACTGGTAATATTTTAGGACTTCAAACAATGTAAAAGGCAAGAGGATGAAAAACAAGAAGCTACTCACCTATGAACAGAACAACAGTTTGATTGAATTTTACAAGGTCTTATCTTAATCTTGGTGAAAAAAAATCTTGGTAACCAGTTTTGTTAAATTAATATTTTGTTAAACTAGTCTTAAAATACTTAGAATCAAATCTTGCAATATTTCATACCATTGTCCTGTTACTTTATTGCCTTAGATAATGTGCAGCAATTTAAAGTATTCAGAGGATGTCAAGAGCAACAAGAAAATGCTCTGCTGTTACGTTAGTAGCAAAAGGCTAAGCAACTAATGTGTTAAGCCAGTTTCTGAATGGGATGAGTGATTTAGTGGCAGTGGATGAAGGTAAAGCTGAGGTACTTGATGCTTTTTCTGCCTCAGTCTTCACCAGAGTCTCCTGGGCTCTGTGCCTGGCACCTGTGAGAGCACATTTAGAGTACTGCACCCAGTTTTGGACCATTTAGTATAGGAAAGATATGGATAAACTAGGGTGAGTTCAGCAGAGACCCCCAAGCTGGGAAGGAGCTGGAGCACTTAGCCCGTAAGGAAAGGCTGAGGGACCTGGACTGGACTTGTTCAGCCTGTAGAAGAGACAGCCTTGGGGAGACCTAACAGTAGACACCCAGCACCAATAGAGAGGTCTTTTGCACCAGGAGGTGCCGGTCCATCATAATTCTAGTAAGAAATACACTCAGACTCTAAGATACCATTAAAATGCTATTTATAAGAGCTAATGCTATAAGAAGAGAAAAGCATAGATAGTCTTACATCCCTTTGGATGGGAATCCCAACTGTTGTAACATTGAACATGACTCCAACTCATGCACAATATATATGCCATGCAGACCCGATACCAGAGATTCCCTGCTTTCCATCATTCAGGCTATTGTAGGATTTTTTTAAAAGGAAACAACTTTTTAAATAAATTCTACAGTCAAAACAGAAATTATGCTCTCATGAGACCTTCTTGCTGCACTTTCAGATAAAGGCAAGGCTGTGTGGGTGGTGTAATCATTGGTGCACAGCACAGGACTAGGTATACTTGGGATAATTGTGTTGTGGATCACTAATTCCTTAATGTACCATGGTCTTCTAGTCAGGATCACTAGAGGAGGTCATTGAGAAGACAGAGACGGGCTCTTCAGTGGTGTATGGTGGGAGGATGAGATAACAAGCATCAATTGAGGTTTAGACTGGATATATGGAAAAACATTTTCCCTGTGAGGACAATCAGATAGTAGAACAGGCTGCCTTGAGAGGTTGTGCAATCTCCATGCTTCAGGGGTTGAAAATCTGAGTGGATCATGGCCTGAGCAATTTAACACATGCACAGCAATATTGGTTTAAATGAAGGCAAAAGGCTTCCATCATATGTATCCCACAATGCTTCTAGCAAAATGACAAAATAATATACCATTTTATGAATTAAATACACTCTCAGAATCTATATTACCTACTTTAGGATCCAGATAATTAGGAAAATTAATACATACATGTCAGTATCTATGGTTGGGTAAGAGTCATCTTTTTTGCTGGTGATACTGGATTTAAAAAATTAGGTCCTAGTCTTGTACCACTGAAGTGTTTGTATAATTTTGTAGTGAACTTTGGACATCTTTCTGGCTGGCTGTCTATTTATCTGTTTTAATATTGCACAAGACATGAAATAAATTTGCAGCTCCAATGTCAGCCTGGGAGAGAATGGAATGGTGAGCAACTTACCATAGAATCCTCTTTAGTTTTATTAATTTCTAAATGTGAGGGGAAGAGAACATGTGGTTTACACTGGTGTTACTACTGCATAAAGTTTGTTTCTGGTAATGTATTTGTGTTTTGTTCAGCCTACTTTTAGATGTCTGAAATAAACAGGACCTTCTATGAGTTCTTTACAGAAAAAAATCAATAAATCCAATCAGTTTCACTCTCTGAAGTTTTTTTAGAGATTCAAACTTTCCCTATTACTTATTTGAGCAACCTGGTCTAGTGGGAGGTGCCCCTGCCCATAGCAGGGAGGTTGTAACGAGATGATATCTAAGGTCCCTTCCAACCCAAATCATTCTATGATTCTATGATTCTATGATTTTTTTTTGTAAAGCATTTTAAAACAGAAAATTACAGAAAAGAAAAATACAATCATTCAGAAGCCACACACTTCCATTATCATTTCACATGATGCTTTTTTTTCTCCAGTCCAGCCTCAATTGTTCCTGAAGTAAGCTAAAGTCAGTTAAAGTAAACCTCAGTTATGTCACGCCAATGTCATTATAAGTAGGATTGTATAAACTCTGAAAATTCTGCAATACAAAAATCTGTCCTATAACTCTTTTAAAATAATCTAATTCACAGACAGCCTTTTTTTTTCTTCTTTTGTAAACTATTGAAAAGTGAGAAAAAAGTAAATATGTGCAGAATGAAGAGATTATTATTAAAGGATAAAAATACATGTCTTCCTTGCATCATAGCCTCAAGATTACGTCTAGTACTAAATGAGAATTTCTGAACCTGGAAATACATAATAGAAATTTCAAAATATCTGAGCAATATAGTAAGAATGTAGTCATATTGTCTACTTCATGGATTTCTCAAATCTGGTTGTGCAGAAACAGAAGCTGGAAGATATGTCACACGGTGATAACTCAGTGCCTTAGCAGTACATCAGAAGAGTTCTTCCCATCTTTGTGGCTATCAGGTGATGATCAACATCTGTTTTTCTTTCCTTCCTGTGTTTGCTAGGTACCCTTTCATAACTAGTATGACGTGGCCTAAAGTCTTTAAAAGGAAAGAGTAAACATAGTTCTGAAAGCACAAATGTAGGACAGCAATGAAAGTACTTTTGTTGCAGTATCCTCATCTTAACTCAGAGTCACAATGGTGTGTTTCAGTACATGGTATTTGGCTGTGTTGGTGTTATTCCACTGTGATTGACACAGATTTCCCTCTATAAGATACACTTAACTATGTACTAATAAAATGTGTGGTTTGTTAGTCCCAATGATATAATTAGAATTTTTCAGTTTGAACTATTATCTCAGATGTAATATCTTGACATTTGGTTCTTTTCTTAGATGTACTTTCTGCTGAGCAAGATGCTTATTCACTTTATTTTTATTTTATTTTTTAAAATCCCTGCTCACATGGCAAATATGTTTCACCTAGGTCTGCTTATCTGCACCTCAAGTCCTGACATGCATTTATCACTTAACTGAAGAGATCTGATCCTCAGATTGTAAAGCTCTTTTTCTGATATTTAAAGGGCTGGATATGAGCAATTTGTTGCAAGGTACAGGCTTCTGCTGGCAGTCTTGTGCCCTTGGCAAACAAACAGATTGCAAGTAAAATGCTTAAGTTCTCAGTAGAGTTTTTAATATTCCCTTAGATTTTCCACTATTTACCTAAAATTTATACTAAATAAAATTTTCTTGCATAAGAAATTATAAACAGGATCCTATACGTTGTACAAGCATGGCAGGTGTTTGTTACAGACTCTGAGAAACTACACTTTTCAAAATTACTATAATTTAGATTAGTATCACTGATTATATCAGTAAATTCAAAGCTTACAACATTCAGGATAATTTTTAACTTTTGGGAATGTCATAGAGGACTGCAATGTTGCTGTGAAATATTTTATTTTAGACTTTTCAAAAACCTGTCTTTTAAAATTTTTTATTAAATTAGGTTATTTTTTTAATTTTTTTAAATTTTCCTGCTATGAGAAAAACAACACAGACAACCACAGGCAGGTTATTGGTTAGAATTTATTATTAATAGTGTAAGAGAATTAGAGAGTGAGCAAAAATATAGGCAGAAAGCAAAGAATTCCAGACCTGCAGTGCATCCATTATTTATTCAGTGCAATTCTTCTTTGGATAGGTATAATCAAAAGAAAACTTCTACTGTTTAGGTGGTTTATTGGATTTATTTTTCTGTACATAGAAAATGAATTTCTATTACTCCCTTGGCACGTGAGATGAATTGATAGCAATTTAAATTATACTTCAGATGTATAATGGTTGGACTGAAGAGGAACAAAACGTAATAGAAAACTTAAAATGAACAGCAGTAGCAATCCCTTAAGTTTTTAATATTTCCTCAATTATGGTATTTGTTTCTGATGTTTCTGCTGTTCCTTGAGTCAAGGAATTTATCAGCCTGAGTGTTTTTTCCAAGAGATAGCTATAATTTGCTGAATTTTTTAGGGTACTGCCAAGCAACAAATTTAAAAAAAACAACATAAAACTCAAAACAGTTCTGGCTGATCCAGAGGTTTGCCTGGAGCCTTCTCTTCTCCGGCCTGAACCTCAACTCTCTCAGCCTTCCTACATAGGAGAGGTGTTTCATCCCTCTGATCACTGTTGTGGCCCTCCTCTGGACCTGCTTCAACAGGTCCATGCATTTATTTTACTGAGGACTCCAGGTGGGGTCTCACAAGAGCAAAGTAGAGGGGCAGAATCACCTCCCTTGACCTGCTGGCCGTGCTCTTTTTATGCAGCCCAAGATGCCACTAACTTTCTGGGCTGGAAGTGCAGATTGCCAACTCATATGTAAATACTTTATCTAGTTAGAGGGATCATAAAATCTGAAATGATCCTATGAGCTTATAGTGAATACAATTTATTGCATTATTTACTTTCATAGTTCTTTGATAACAAAATTGATTGCTTTATGTGATGGGTTTACCCTTGGCTGGGGG
>NW_010126400.1:0-318 GCF_000699245.1 Pterocles gutturalis
TCTTCACACTATCCATTTCTTGATGTAGCGGGCAGCTCCACCACCCCTCCTCCCTCACCTGTCTCTTCTGAGCAACCTGTAGCCATCAATAGCCACACTCCAATCATGGGATTCATCCCACCAAATTTCAGGGGTGGCAACTAGGTCATAGTTTTCCAGCAGCACAGTGGCTTTCAGCTCCTCTTGTTTGTTGCCCAGGCTTCATGCGTTGGTCTAAAGGCACTTCAGCTGGGCTGCCAGCTGTGTTGCCTTTCTTGAGGAACACCTCTTTGTTCCTCTGAGGTATTTCCCCACAGTTTCCTTGTTGGCTTGTGCCCC
>NW_010126400.1:655-1325 GCF_000699245.1 Pterocles gutturalis
TTCCTCTATCGATGTCATTGCCCACAAGTGGAAGAATAGAAGAGGAGATATCTTGTGCTCCCGATTCCTTTACTAACTGTCCCAAGGCCTTGAAATCTCTTTTGATTGCCCTAGGGACTACATGTTGCAGCTTCGTCTCTACCCAGATGGAAGAGTAGTAGGGGGCAGCAGCCCGAGAGCCTCACCAAGCTGGGAAGTGTCCTAGCAATGTCCTTCACCCGGGCCGCAGGGAGGCAGCAGACCTCCCTATGAAGAGGGTCTGTCCAACCTACTGGAGCCTCAGTTCCCTTTAGAAGTGAGTCACCTACAACTATCACCTGTCTTTTCTTCTGGATGGAGGTGGTTGTGATATGGGAACTAGGCCTTACAGATGGCACCTGTAGAGTAGCTGAACCATCTTCTGTGTCATGGACTGACTGTTCTAGCACATCCAGAGCTGCATACTTGTTATTTAGAGTGATCTGAGGTCCCTCCTCTTCAGTTTGCAGAGCAGTGAAACAATTCTGCAAGGGCACTTTGGCCTTTGGAGGAAGCCTCTTCCTGCTGTTGGGCCTTGCCATTGCCTTTGCAAGCTTCCATTCCTCTGCGTTGTGGGCTTCCGCCCTGTCTGCATTAGTGGCCCCCCTTTCTTCTGTGTGTGCTGGTGGGGGGGGGGTTGGTTGTTTATCCA